>NC_079442.1:5035892-5128392 GCF_903798145.1 Danio aesculapii | reverse complement strand
TTTACAATCACATGCTGTACCAGGGCCAGAGTGGGACTCCTTTTCAACCCTGGAGTTTCAAGCCTTAGACCGGCCCACCACAGTTCGACTGACTAAATTAAAATAAGGTCATTTCCAATTCAGTTTCTAATGGCACTATCAGGAAACAGCTGCTTCAGAACTTCAAATGCTTTTCATAAATATGAGAACATTAAAGAGAATGTCCCATATTTTCAGTCTTTCGCTGAAGTGTGACAAATAAACATTAAAGAGTCGAGTCTCCCTATACCCACCCATACCGCCGAACCACCAGAGGCCGCCCCTTGCTCTTAAATACGAGTCTGTTCTGTGCTTTCGCTTTGTTTAGGCATGTAATCGCTTTGAAATCGATTCAAAAACGGCAGGATTCCCTTTTCTTTTCATTACAGATGCCGTCGCCCTGGGTTTTGGGTGCGTGTTTAAACAGACAAATACATAATTAATAATAATCAAATCTAAAGATGTCGATCTTGGTGAGGTTTTTTCCAAACACAACTAATTTCATCCTAAATGAGCATAAAAAGATAGGAAAGCAATCGAATGTTTTTATTATAACGTTCGATCTGTGCATTTTTAATGTGACACCTGTTATTTAATGTAATCAAACCAAAAATCCAAATAAATACGAGATTCATTCGTTGCTCTTTAATCAGAATGTGTAAGTTATCCAGAAACGGCTAATAAGATTTGATCACTTGATACTATTTTATTATAAATCGCTATAAATTTTAATAAGCTGAACTGTTTGCTAATTTATTTGCTGCTAATGTATACTATTTCCTTTTTATTTTGTAAATAATACCAATAAAACATATTACTGACCGTTTAACTGTTTATTTACAATGACACAGTTGGGGGGGGGGGGTCCCTTATTAAGGTGGGCATATCCCTTATTTTCACATCCCAATGTTGACAGGTATGCTCTGACCACAAATTGACGCAAATGCAGGTTGCCAGATTGACAACGCAAACAGAAGCAAGAGTGCCTGACGATCAACCAATTATAACAAGCGCTGCTGTTTACATATCAAAATAAGTCAACTTTGATTTCATGCCAACTTTAAAAGACAATCCACAAGAGCTTCATTTATGCAAATCACATCAAAATCACATGTGAAATAAGTGAAACTCGTAATTGAAAAAATATATACACAGGGTCTCACATGTGACAGCATATTTAAAAACCTTGGGCAGGATGTGACTGTTTTAAAGTTGCAAAGCCATTGCCTTTATTAATCGCAACATTATTAAAGAAGAGATGAACACAGAAACTAATGGCAGAAGAACACTTAGAAGGAAATGCGGATGCCAAAGCGAGTGACTCATTATTCCTCAGCGATCCGCAGAGATGACGACATCATTGCAGACAATAACAAGACATGTCATGCTAAAAGAATATTAGCTTTAATTATTTACTATGAACCTTCAATGATTAAAATTCAGATTGAATTGATTATTTAAAAAAAAAGCCTGCATTTTATGAGTGCAAATAATCTTTGGTACTGCATATGAACACACATGAAGGCTGCATGTGGTACTTTTGTTTCCGAAGGCTGCACAAATGGTTTGTGGTTGCATCATAAAACATTTAATCCCTTTACACTGGCAACTTGAGTGAATTTTCCTGTTGTTTTCTGCGTTCCCCTGTGGGGGAGAAAAATTACTCTGTCATACTTTTATATAAAAAAAAGCATATTTTAAGGCCTAATTCCAAATAATTTTTGGCCCTTGAAACAGTGTGTATTGGAAGAGCTTCAAATTTTACCCCTAAGAAATGAGACACCACTACAACACATCTTTTACTTCATATGAGATGGATGATGGTGACTGCTGTAGTTATTCCAGTTGCTTTATTTTTTGGTATTTATCTTCAGGAAATCACTGATGGCAATGATATGGCAATAAGATCATAACTGTACTGTGCATTTACAACGTGGCCATATTCCTCTATGTAAACACAAGAAAACAACATTAACATTATAGCAGACGCTGTGAAAAAGCTCATTCCCAGCCACTAGACTTTTCTGACAGATTATTCCAGCGTCATCAAGTGTCAGATGTGAAAGTATCTTGTGGAACTACTATACAGGTGTTATTATTATGGATTATAGATGGCCAAATTTAGCAGGCTTTTATTAAATCTTTTTTAAAGTAAAACATGATCGAGGTTATGAATGTATTAAAACATATGCTTGTTTGTTGTAAATATTCGTAACAATGTAATAAATGACTTGTTTCCACTGATTGGTACAGTACGGTACAGTTCGGGTCGGTACGGGTCACCTTTATCAGGCTTGCGTTTCCACTAACAAGGGTACCCTTTTGGTGGGCGTGGTGTATGACAGAAAGTTTCAGTCGACGTCATTCTCGCTCCAGAAAATGTCTACAATAAAGCTGTACGGGTCACTTACATATCACATGAGAAGCATTTCTCACAAAACAGACGGTTTACACACATAAATACTTGTGTAGAAATGTTTATTACTAACTTTTCAATGAACATGAGTTGATTATAACTGCAGATCAATGACAGTGCGAAATAGCCTACTGTAACGTCTGCGATTATATTAAATAAATAAATAAGCGCAACATATATGAACACATACAGCCTCCGATATGTTACCAACTACAGAAGAACTACATATAGCAGACATTTCGTCCTTATTTAGGTTCAAAAACAACACAAAATATAGCCTACAGTCAGTGTAAACCTCTTATCTGTGTCTGCAATCTTCAGCAGCACATGTAGCCTCTGTTAGACAGTAATTTCGTCATTCCCAGTTCATATTAGTCCAAAAGGTAAAGATAATAAGTTAGTTATACATGGCATTTTGTTCATGTTTGCTGAAAAATAATGTGCTCCTTTTTTTCCAGCTTCACTCTCGTGTTTGTCAGTGTCTGACAGGATCGGGTTTCAAAAGCACGTCAATAATCAAGCGCATTATCATCAGCTCATGAAGTTTGTTATTTCAGTTTTAGACGCACGGCGAACGCAAGGAAGAAAGCGAAACTCTCGCACTTCAGACTGCCTCGTAAAAAACTACGAGGCACAGGATAGATTCTGCTCTACCCCATAGCTTTGTGGCTGTTCATCAAGACGACGACAAGGTTTGTTTGAGCCCAGATCGACCATGGCTCGTTTTTATATATATATATATATATATATATATATATATATATCTGTGATGTCTATGATCTCTGCTCTGTCCACTTTTAATGTTGAAAATTCAACTTTACAGTTTAACGAAGTCACTTTTATTGACATCTTAAATGTTTGAAATAACATAATGGATAAGAAATAATATATAGAAATTAATCTGTAAAATAAAAGAAAATGTTCTGGCAGCTTATTACAAGGATTTTGTACTGTAATGTACAAAATCAACCCAGACAATATATCACTTTAAACTATTCAAAATGTTAATAAAGTAACTTTTTAAGGTTAAAAGTTGTCAAAAGAGGCACCAAGATCTCATGCAATTCAAAAGCATAAATAAATGCGGAAAAATTATAGACTGTAAAATATATGGACGTAGTATCCGTGACGTCACCCATAGGTTTCTGAAGAGCGCAAATGAAGCTACAAGTAGGCGTGGCCAACCGTCGCCATTTTGTTCGCGCGTCATCTTACTGACGGCAGGATAACAAACAAGGGCAAAGAGGCGGAGAGTGAGCGGAGCTACAGACTCCTGCTGGCACTTTGCTTAGACCTGGCAGACAGACTTTACTTTGGGAGAAACGCTTGATACTCTATTACCTGCGACTCGTTTGTGTTCTGACCACATGTCAGTACACTATATCAATAAAGTGTTTAGACTTTTAATAACACTGTTGTAACACATTGAGCCACTAAACATTGTTCTTATGACGTTTTTCAACAGGAGCAAAACGCGAAATACGTCCAAACACTTCAGATATAGTCTGTGTTAGTAAATGCAAGACTATTGACGAAATCCAGGCATAACACTATGACAACGCTTCATATGACTGTTATAGAGCCTACAGCTAATCAATCTGGCACATTCTGGAGGGCATTACAGCTCTAAAGAACATCATAAATGATAAATGATCTTAAATATAATAAATACATTTACAGAGATGGTATTTAAGTATATAATTTCACTCACCAGGGAAACGGAAGCCATGTGAATGGTTTGTGAGCACAATTAAGTGCACACAGCATACCATATCATCTGATAATTGTAGAAAATAAACCCAAAAGGCAATTGACTGTGTAAAGAAACATTAACCAACACAAAAATGCGATGTATATTGCGAGTTCATCAGCTAATTAACCGTAATCAGCTGAGGTGACGAGACAGCGAGCAGCGAGACCTAGCTGTCACTCAAGTGGCCACGCCCTTAATTATGCAGACTTAATATAACTTAATAAAATGAAATGGATGAGTTCTAAAAAAAATTCACCCCCCTCACAGTTGTCATGAAGGTTAATCATGGCTATATGCACCAAAGCCATCTATTGTACCAGGCTGTAAGCATGTTTTTATCAGCTGTAAAAATGGCCAATTTCCCATTGCAGTCAGAAATGACCTGCACTTCCTGGAGCCAGCCCCCCAAGGCGAGTCGATGAATTGCAGTTTTAGTTACTTCCGTATTGGCTTCCCGAGGGAGAGCGGGAGGTTGCCGCTCGGGAAAAATAAAAACATGAATCACAAAATATGGAAAACTGCTCATTTTTGGGTATTTCTTTCAGTGCAGAGTAGGCCACATTTGAAAAGGATCAAAAAAGTTTTCCTAAATTGTCCCAAAACAAGAATAGGTGTTGTTCAATAGTTTTAGGACAAGTTCACTTTAAATCCACATCACATGTTGACTACTAGTAATAGCTCTAGGGGCTGTACTATCCAGTCATTTCCAGCAGAAGCGCAGTGACTGACATATACGAGTGTGTATCAGTGTGTGTTTGTGTGTTTAACGGGTCATATATCCCCAATGGCCAAACATGCTGTTGTCTCTTAAAATATCTATCACACACCACACACTGTCACTGCACTGCCGCAGGCTAGTGATGTACAAACAGTAGAGGACGACACACACACACAAACCCACACGTGTACTATTTAAATATTGACATACTGGACTTTTACTATTTCTAAACATAAAAAATGTAATTTCTTAAAGCATTAGTTCACTATAAAATATAAATAAAAAAATATTTACTCTTGACTTGTTCCAAATCTGTTTTTTTTTTTGTTCTGTTGAACAATACGAATGATATTTTATAATATATATGTAAATATGTAAATATATAAATATAAAAACAATATAAGAAAATATATTTTAAAGAAAGAGGAAAACCTGTAACCATTGTTTCCAACATTCTTCAAAACAACACAACAACAAAAATCTCAAACTGGTTTAGAACAAGTCAAAGGTGAGTAAATGGTGACAGAATTTTCTGTTTGGGGTGAACTATCCCTTTAAAGTTAGATTTTTTTCAAACTGGCTAAATAAAACAGCATTAATCTATTTTCTTTCTAAATGTATGATAAGCTTGAACCCTTGAGAAACTCGTTCCCAACTTGAAAGCCTGCAGATTGATTTGTGCATGACGGACTCAAAATCAAAAGGATTAGACATTTACACAGGCTCTCGAGAGTTTCTCTTCTGCTCAAATGACACAAATGCTCATAATGCTGAAAAGAAAAGGCATTAATGATAGTCTCGATTACGATAGGCCCAATCCCAATTCTATTTTTGTACCCCTACCCCTTCCCCATGGCCCTTAAAACCGAGGGGTTCAGGGGAAGGGCTTCAAAATGTACCCCTAAGAAATAGGACAGCACTACAGCGCCTGCACACGTCATCCTATGTCATCGCGCTCTCTTGCTTCATATGAGATTGATGATGGCGACTGCTGTAGTTATTCCAGTTGTGTTATTTTTTTTGGTATTTATCCTTAAGAAATCACTGAAGGCATATATTATGTTATCATAATGATCTAATGTGGAAATAAGATCATAACTGTACTGTACATTTACACAGTGGCCATATTCCTCTATGCAAACACAAGAAAACAACATTAACATTATAGCAGACTCTGTAAAAAGCTCATTCCCAGCCACTAGACTTTTCTGACAGGGTATTCCAGCTTCAATGAGCGACAGAATGTTGTGGGACTGCTATACAGGAGTTATTACTATGGATTATAGATCGCCAAATTTATAGATTTTTAAAACATGACAGTAAAAGATGAACGCGGTTATGAATATATTAAAACATGTGCTTGTTTGTTGTAATGACAAAAAATACTAGTTTGTGGATCTCCTTACTTCCAGGTTAAGCAATACTGCCTTTGTGGGTGGTGTATTCTGGGAAATTTTCTTACCCCTTGGTTTCAAGTGTGGTCCTGAAAAATCTTCATTCGACCCCTTCCCCTTAGCCCTACACCTTCAAGTTAAAGGGCACCTATGGTGAAAAATCTACTTTTCATGCTGTTAGGACAAACATATGTGTAGGTATGGTGTATAGAGCGTCATATTAGGGTGATATAAACACACCCAGTCCTTTTTTTTTTTTCAATTTAACAACATGAAAACGGTGGACCAATTGGAGCGGTTTTTAGATCGACCACAACTTTACGTAGGAGTGCGGTCCCCCCGCCCACCAATATTGATTGACAGGCGCATCACCATATCCTCAGTTTGTTGTTTCACGTCCGCCATTTTCAGCGTGAGTCGAAGCGATATCACTAAAGGAACGCCCTTGCTCTATTTTTAGATGCAAGGCTCATTGGGCTCAACACAAGATCAACTTTCATCACATGATCGCTCTAATCGGAATTGGAATGCAAACATGTGTACTTTTCATTGCGTCTACCTTAAACTTCAGCCGTTTGCATATCTCGTGGTCACAGAAGCTCCCTGTCAACTTAACTAGGTGCAGCTGGAAAACGACAAACAACCATCAAAATGATGTCACTGAATAGGTTTTCAAAATTGATACTCCTATAATGAAAACAATATTTTATTCATAAACAGAACTTTGCTAAATGTATACCAAAATGCAATGTCTTTTTATTAGAAATGGAAACTTTGAAAAAGTCTCTAATGCAAATTAAAAATAATAAGAGTGATTTAATGTTAGATTTCATGAAGGAATTTTTCTCTGATACTGATCCCCCGCTGTAGTCGATGATTGTATCCTAAGTTATTACTTTTGTTTATATGGATATAAGTATTCTGTAATACTTTTTTTTTGTTGTTGTTATCATTTCCGTATGTGTTTTTGCAATTCTTATAATGTTCCCGGACATAGCATATATCTGAATTTTGTACTATTATGTTATGTAATGTTTCAAAGCTTATAATAAAAAATAAATAAATAAATAAAAAATAAATACTCCTATAATGAAAGATGAAGTTTTATGTGTGAATTGTTGAATCATTCATTGAAAACAATGATATGTCGAGATGATGTAAGTAGTAAGATTTCTATATTTAGTATTATCAGCAACAGTAGCAAAGATGATTTTTCGTATCGAATATTTTCCTTTTTTCAGCTGGTTCTTTCTTGATTTTTATTTTTAATCAAATTACAGGTTCTAAGTTCTGTTTGTTAAAACCGAAGGGTTTTGCAGTAATATTTTTATATAAATAGAAAACAAATGACTTTGTCTCCTTCCTTTTTTGCTGATCTGAAAAATGGTCCGATCCGTGACTCAAAAACTGTAGTGTGATCCGAACAGTACGATTTGTGATCAGTTACACCACTAGTTTAAAACATGTTCCATTGAAGTTTATCTGTGTATAGTGAAAATTTGTTTTGGCAAACTGCTGAAAATATTCGCATTTGAGCTCTCTAAGCCACTACATATTCCAAAAATGTAAATAAAAGGCGCCTCTTTTCCACCTGGGGATACTCTTTTCCACCTGGGGATACTCTTCCCGAGGCCCTCAGACTATGCAGAGTCACTGATTCGATCCAAGACCAACGACGAGATGATTCCAAGGTTTCCATATCCTGGACCGGGCCGTATCCTGAGCAGCTACTGTGGTGGTCATGGAGGAGTGGAACATGAGACTGATTCCTGTGACGCTCCAGAGACAGACGAGTCTTCGCTGAGGCCAGCTTCCAGCCTCCGCCACTGAGACTGCAGCTCTGCACAAGACGTTTGGCCAGCGGAGAAATTAAAATGGTCGTGCCCAACTGAGCCTGGTTTCTCTCAAGGTTTTTTTTCTTCACTTCCGCCTTTGGTGAAGTTTTTTTCCCTCTCCGCTGTCGCCACTGGCGTGCATGGTCCGGGATCTATAGAGCTGCGCATCGTTGGACTTGCTCTTCAATATTTGGACTCTCAGTAGTGATTATTAAACCACACTGAACTGAGCTAAACCGAACTGAACTTAAACACTACAAACTGAACTACACTGTTCCTATTTACTGTGACCTTTTATGTGAAGCTGCTTTGACACAATCTACATTGTATAAGCGCTATACAAATAAAGGTGAATTGAATTGAACTGAATTGAATTGTTTGAGCAAATGCAGCATTAGGAGCAGCTTTAGAGAGAGTCTGCAGTCCCAGCTCAGATGCTCATGCTGTCTTCAAACCGTAAACATGCTCAGCACATCATCACTGACACATCATTCACAGCACAGCACTGACGTCATTCATTTACACCCCATCCCTCACTCTCTCTCTCTCTCTTTCTCTCTCTCTCTCTGTTTTATCATTCTTCACTCATTCTTACAAAAAAAAAAATCTCATCAAAGGACGTGGAAGAGGAGAAGGATAAGAATAGCCTGAGCACTATTTATAGTCTCCACCACAACACCACCTTCTCTCCCTTTTGGCTCTCCGGACGTTTATTGATGAATACAGGCAATGAGATACATTTCTGCAGACGGGCAGATTTGCATTCGCTGTAATACCAAAATAGAAATGTTTAATCAATGATGACACCGCTGCATTTTCAAGAAGGACAGCAGTGAGAACGGTTCAGCGCGAGTAAAGCTGAATAAGCCAGATGGTAAAAGCACAGAGCACTGTGATGCATGTCATGGATCTGATTGGTTGACATTTTCCTGCTCCAGAACTCATTCATGCAACAACGATGCGGCAAAATACCTTTAAGTAGTGGTTCTGGAGTAAAATTTCATTCACGATTTACAACTTTTCTCATGGATTGATGAGTACCCAAAATAAGTGGGTTTAAAGGGGGCCTATTATGCCTCTTTCAATAAGATGTAAAATAAGTCTCTGATGTCCCTAGAGTGTGTATGTGAAGTTTCAGCTCAAAATACCTCACAAATAACGCTTTATAACTCTTTGAAACGGAACGTTTTAGGCTTTGATACAAATTCTTCTCAGTGTTTGCCCTACCATTATATTAGCGGGGTGCCCCGCCCTCCCAACGGCTTTTAAACGTCCCCCTCCCTTAAGTCAAGTTAATTATATTTTATATATAGCGCCAGATCACAACTTCTTTTAATAAACAAGCTAATTAGCTGTACGCAATATCTTATTTACAAAATGGCATGTGATTTCTGTCTCTACATGGTCGCGCGATAACAAATTTCCATAGCCGCTCTCTGCTGTATGGGAATAAGAGTGTGCGCACCACATCTGACAGGACCGAAGACGCACATGCACTCCTGAATATTATGCATAGGCTACAGCAGCTACAACACAGGTAAATGATGTGTGGGGGACCGAGTGATCAATGCGCGAGAGTCACAGCAGCTAAAATATATACTGATGCGGTGCGACCTCTAGTTTATTAGCGCGACTCGCGCGAGTACTGTTCTCTTTGTTGCAAGTGCAGAATGTGTATTTCCAGTGTTTTGCACAGCTGTGACGCAAGCGGAGCGTTCGCCCCTATCTAGTGTTTCATCCAACACGTACTGACCTCTCCCGGAAGCTCCGCGAGTCTCCCGCAAATTTACACCGGCTCCGTGATCCCCCAAAATTTGTTAAAATACCTGGAAATCATGGCGGCGAGAGTGAATGAGCAGAAGAACAGATCGCGAGAGGAGCAGTGATGGTCTAAGCATTATATTTGTTAGATTAAATGAATAGATCAGTAAAGATATCGCAAGTGCAAATCCCTCACTCTCTCCCATTGAGATATCTGCAGTCAATAGTTGGAGACGAGCAAAATATTGGAATGGTCCTACATGTATTTAGGCCTTTTTACATATAACAACTGAAAGTTCAGTGTTTTGACAATATATTAGATAAATAAAACTTAATTTATTTTTTAAGATGAATATTTAATAATATAACTTCTTGTAATACACTCATTCAATGCTATAAACAGTAGTTTATAGGCCTGTTCCCCTTTAGTAAAGAAGTATTAGATTTATACGTGTTCATTTGAACTTCTTATGCATCAAATATGCGCTCCAAACTTGTTCTTGATTGAGACATGTTGAATTCTTCTTCCATCATTTGCAGTGTTTCCAAATTGTAATTTTTCATAACAATATTTATATCTGTGTTTTATTATTAGGCGACTACTGATAAATAAGAGACTAAGTCGAAGTAAAATGAATGGATGAATTATTTTCTGTGAAGCTGCTTCTGGCCATGACACGCTCACACCTAAATGGTTATAAGAGATGTGTTTAAGGGATTATATGCAGCATCCTTGATTTATTATCTAAGGTAAGGCGAGATCTTCTCTTAAAGTTCATACTTAGAAGCAGAATGTGCTCAAGGCATTATGAAGCTTGAAGCATTAGGATCGGTGCTCAGTATCAGCCGATCACCATGACAAGGAATCAGTACTCAATATCAGCTGCAAAAAACCTGATCGGAGCATCCCTAGCTTTGACCCAATTTGGCTGTCAGAGCGGCAATACTCTCCCTGGCTGTACAAGACTGAGCTTGGTATATCAGTAAATACACCCTTAGGAAAAAGAAATATATATATATTTTTGGCTTTTTTAAGTGGATAGGACAGTATTTCAGACACGAAGTGAAATGGGAGGGAGTAGGGATGAGAAATGTACTCGAGCTGGGATTCGAACTCAGGACGCCCTAAAGTGCTACTCCACCAGATGTCAGCGCACTAACCACTTGGCTATTGCACCTGTATGCTTCTGGAAGTATACTTCTGGAAAAAGAAGTATACTTAAGTGAAGGTAAAGTATAAAAGTATACTTTATTTAGTAAGTATACTAACATCAATTCACTAGTAGTGAACTTGAAATGTTCTTCCAGAAGCCCATTAAGATACACTGCAGTGACAAAAGCAGCACACTTTGAGGATAAACAATACAAAATAAATGTTAGTTTTTAGCTTGTACGCTTGTACACTTCAAATAATTGTTCCGTTGTTTACTGCTGTCATGTCGGCACCAATGGCGTAGTGGTAGTGTGTCGAAACATGCACTCCGGTTTGATTCCGCCTTAAGGTTCTATGCTGATACTTCCTCTCTCTGCTCCCCACGCTTTCCTGTCAATACTCTACTGTCCTATCAATAAAAAAAGGTGAAAACCCTTATAAAAAAAAATTAATTACTGCTGTCATTAAAAGAAACAAATTAACACCCTGACTCCTTGAGTCAGTGTCAGTCTGAACAGCCATGCTGCAACACACCCCCAATCCCTGCTCAGCTCAACCTTGAGAAGGGGTTTATATATATGTATATTTATATTTATAAGACAGTTATGCTTAAATATAAGCGAGAAATGACATACAGCTGCAGAAAATACAATAAAGCTTTTTCATAAATATCAATTATGCTTTTTAAACCACCCAGGCTCTTTCTGAAAATGTACCCCTATATACATTTCTGGAGAGCGCCAAATACGTCCCAGGAGGTAGGTTTTTTTGCAGTTTTTGTTTTCGCGAATCCACCAGAGGCCGCTGTGTAAGTTTTTTCAGATCTTAAATTTCTCTCGCGAGTGCCATTCACATCTGCTGTTCTCATTTAAATCCACCAGAGGCCGCTGTGTACTTTTTTCAGATCTCAAATTTCTCTTGCGAGTGCCATTCGCGCCTGCTCTTCTTGCGTAAATCCACCAGAGGCCGCTGTTGACTGATCAACTGATTCACCCTCCTTCCCTAAACCCAACCAATAGTGTTTTAAAAAGCACTGATTGACCTGCACATCCACTTCCCTAAACCCAACCGACAGTTTTTAAAAGCAATCCAGAAAAAGAAAAGCACTCACCTGGTTTTTACCACGTTTTTAGATCTCTACCACATTCTCACCCTGTTATTTACTCGTTTATTTTATCTTTTGGCTTTTGTTTTTGTCTTACCTGCTTTCTGGAACTGTTCTTCACCGGACTCAAACCCCATCGTCATGGTCAACTCCTCTCTGTGCCTCAAGTCCACCAATGTACATGACGAGCTACTGGACAAACTGGTAAGAGCGGGAAAGCCATCCACAGGAAGGTAAGCAGTCCGCTGGTGTTATACCACCCCCTAGTGTTCGTTTTAAAGACTAAATGCAGCCATACGTACTTCTGACTACATAATTCGCGATCTCCAGAAATGTGTATAGGGCTACGTTTTCAGAATGAGCCTGTGTTGCTTTTAAAGAATCATATACAATAGTACCACATATAGCATGGCATTGACATTTTACTGAAGAGATTCATATAGCAGTTGCATCATGTTACTTATTACTAAATAAAAACAGACGTGATAACGATCATATTTCACAAGCTCCGTTTGAGTTGAAAGGTTGAGTGTGTTTGACTGTCCAGTTTTGCGAGCGCAGCATCAGTAGCACACGAGTGAAGCACAGGCTCACTGAAGAACATGATCTGCTTTAATAATGCATCAGGATTCTGTCCTTCAGACACTGAGAAGACACTCGGCACACCACTGAGAAATGACCCATGCAAAACACACACACATCTCATTCACTCTAACACACGCTGATTACATTATCGCTGACCTACTACCTGGCATCCCTGTAGTCTGTCCAAAACAGAAAAACACACGAGCAAATCTTTTTAGATTTTTAGTATGTCTGAAATGAAGCATCTGTGAAGTCTGTTTGGGGATTTAATTTGGTCTAAAAGATCTGCTCTCAGGACAGAAGTCTTGTCGCCAAAAGAGAGGGTGACCAAACTTTTGCTTAGCCTATTTTTCAGTTTCAATTTAATTTCACGCATCTCAATACTGCAACACTACCTATTTCTGTCTGAAAAACATGACATTATTCAGCTTTAACTAGGAACCAAATGGGATCATTGTTTCACAAAAAAAATATATATATATGGGGGAAAAAAACGGGTGCAGCTTCCGGTTCATGTGGACTTAAAAACAAAAAAAAAGTTAGGGGTTGAGCTCACCGGCCACTTTATTAGGTACACCTTACTAGTACAGGGTTGGACCCCCTTTTGCCTTTAGAACTGCCTTAATCCTTTATGGCATAGATTCAACAAGATACTGGAAATATTCCTCAGAGATTTTGGTCCATATTTAAATGATAGCATCACGCAGTTGATGCAGATTTGTCAGCTGCACATCCATGATACGAATCTCCCGTTCCACCACATCGCAAAGGCTCTATTAGACTGAGATCTGGTGACTGTGGAGGCCATTTGAGTACAGTGAACTCATTGTCATGTTCAAAAAACCAGTCTGAGATGATTCACGCTTTAAGACATGGCGTGTTATCCTGCCAGAAGTAGCCATCAGAAGATGGGTACACTGTGGTCATAAAGGAATGGACATGGTCAGCAACAATACTCAGGTAGGCTGTGGCGTTGACATGATGCTGAATTGGTACTAATTGACCCAATGTGTGCCAAGAAAATATCCCCCACACCATTACACCACCACCATCTGCCTAAACCACTGATACCAGGCAGGATAGATCCATGCTTTCATGTTGTTGACACCACATTCTGACCCGACCATCTGAATGTTGCAGCAGAAATCGAGACTCATCAGACCAGGCAACATTTCTCCAATTTTCTATTGTCCAATTTTGGTGAGCCTGTGCGAATTGTAGCCTCAGTTTCCTGTTCTTAGCTGACAGGAGTGACACCCGGTGTGGTCTTCTACTGTTGTAGCCCATCTGCCTCAAGGTTGGATGTGTTGTGTGTTCAGAGATGCTCTTCTGCAGAACTCGGTTGTAACGAGCGGTTATTTGAGTTACTGTTGCCTTTATATCAGCTGGAACCAGTCTGGCCATTCTCCTCTGACCTCTGGCATCAACAAGGCATTTGCACCCACAGAACTGCCGCTCAGTGGATATTTTCTCTTTTTCGGACCATTCTTAGTAAACCCTAGAGATGGTTGTGCGTGAAAAATCCCAGTAGATCAACAGTTTCTGAAATACTCAGACCAGCCTGTCTGGCAGCAACAACCATGCCACGTTCAAAGTCACTTAAATCCCTTTTCTTCCCCCATTCTGATGCTCGGTTTGAACTGCAGCAGATCTTCTTGACCATGTCTACATGCCTATAAGCATCGAGTTGCTGCCATGTGATTGGCTGATTAGAAATTTGCGTTAACGAGCAGTTGGATAGGTGTGCCTAATAAAGTGGCCGGTGAGTGTACTTTATTAGAAAAACATTAGCACCTATTTAATTAGTTAGCTTTTCTCATGAGACCGGCTTGGACTGACAATCTATTTGCAAGGCGCAAACTCAGTGAAAAGTCAAAGGTCTGCGTATCAGCACTCTTTTCAAGGTCCAGAACTAACTGCTGACCTGGACAACACACGACGCAGGAGACAAACTCAGCATTTAACTCCTCGTGTAGCTGATGAAAAAGTAAGCAGCGAGTGCTTATAGCATGTAAAAGTGCGCCGATGCAGGTGCAGCCTCTGTCTATGAGGACGGTCATCAAATATGCAGGAGAAATCCATCACAGAACAAGAAGCCATTAGGGCCCCGTGGCCTTCTGAAATATTTATTAGACCAAACAGAGCGAGCTCCTTCTTTTAGCTCAAAAGTTTATAAACACCACACCGGAGAGAGAGATACAATGTATAAAAATATTCTCCGTCTTTCTGTCATCTCCTCCTTTCTCTTCTGCTTCTCCAGTTTTTTCAGTAAGTGGAGATGAAACATTTTCAACCCATATTTTAGAAGTTGGTCGAAAGTTTTGTCAGTCTTTTTCATGAAGTCAGGATTAGCTTTAAAGAAACCCCTTTTTTTTAAATAGGCTCATTGTACACTATCTGACAAAAGTCATCTGGAATGGCAAAGAAAGCGTTCTTGCAGGACTCCCAGAGTTCATCAAGACTCTTTCGATTCATCTTCAACGCCTCCTCCTTCATCTTACCCCAGACATCTCAATAATGTTCATGTCTGGTGACTGGGCTGGCCAATCCTGGAGCACCTTGACCTTCTTTGCTATCAGGAGCTTTGATGTGGAGGCTGAAGTATGAGAAGGAGCGCTATCCTGCAGAAGAATTTGCCCTCTCCTGTGGTTTGTAATGTAATGGGCTGCACAAATGTCTTGATACCTCAGGCTGTTGATGTTGCCATCCACTCTGCAGATCTCTCACACCCCCATACTGAATGTGACTTCAAACCATTATTTTTCCCACAACAAACTCATTTCTGTGAAAAGCTTGTCTCCATGCAGGTTCCAATAGGTCTTCTGCAGTATTTGTGATGATTGGGATGCAGCTCAACTGATAATTCATCTGAAAAATCCACCTTTTGACACTTTATTAAATGATCAACTAGAAGTCAAGTTACTCTTAAAACTGGGATCAATGACAAGACTTTTGTCAGGTTGTGTACATCTTCCCTAGAGTTAAACAGTTGAGTTTTAACATTTTTGAATCCATTCAGCCAATCTTTGGCTCTGGCAGAGCACTTTTAGCTTAGCTTAGCATAAATCATTGAATCAGATTAGACCATTAGCATCTCACTCAAAAAATTGATAAAAAAAAATAATAATAAAGGGAGAAGGGAGTTTTGATAAATCTATTTTTCTATTTGAAGCTTGACTCTTCTATAGGAACTATATCTTTATTCAATTGCAATAATTAAGGAACTTTGCTGCCGTACTATGGCTGCATGAGAGAGTATAGTTCCTAGTCATCCCATTTCAACCTAGAAAATAGCAAGTTTTCATTTTCCGTCAGTCTCAGCACACAATGTAACCACAGAACAGTCAATCTTTAAACAGGAAAATTATCAAAATGCAACAGAGAGATGCCAATGGTCTAACCGGATTCAATTATCTATGCTAAGCTAAGCTAAAAGTGCTCCCGCCAGACCTGATACTGATGATACTGATTTAAAAAAAACATCAATAAAAAAAAACATTTTACTTACACTATTGACTATTGCAAGCAGCAAGAACAAGTATACAACATAAAAATGTGATATTTGAGATGACTTTCTGGTGAGCATGTGTGCTTCATGCATAGATAAGTGCACATGGACATAAGCAGAATATCCACAGAGCAGAATATTGAGTTACACTGTTCAACTTTGCCGCAGTTTTACTGTTATTCACTGCAAAAACGCCCATTAAAATACCACGTACATTCTCACAGTTCACTACTGTAATATGCACTGCATTGTGGGTCATTTTAAAGTTCATTTAACAACAACTTATGCATAATAGGCATTTGCAGTATTCTACTGTAATCAAACTAGTCAAGTACTGCTACAGCAGTTGAAGACAAAAATGAGACAGTTAATGATAAAATAATAAAAAAAAACATCTTGTATCACAAAATGTATTTAAAATTTATCGATGAATGAAAACTACTTTTGTAAACAATTTAAAATGGATATAATAACAATGAGGCGACACGGTGGCGCAGTGGGTAGCACTGTCGCCTCATAGCAAGAAAGTCGCTGGTTTGAGCCCCATCTGGGTCAGCTGGCGTGTCTGTGTGGCGATGTCCAAATACATGCAGTATAGTTAACTATAATTGAATAAACTAAATTGGCCGTAGTGTATAGCTGCGTCCCAAATCGCATACTTATGCACTATTCTACGCCATTTTGTAGTATAAATAGTGTAAGAAGTGTGTTCACACTGAAAACTCTAAAAATAATAAGGGCACTTTAATGTAATGTAATGATGGACACTTCACACACTCAACGACAACAGGAAGGGGCGGAGCTATCGGGCGCAAATGTTGGATAACTTATTTAGTTTGGATGGTGAAAGCTAAATTTTCCCACGAGAGTGATTATAGCGCCTCCTAATGATGATGAGCCTCTTTAATAGTTTGGTCATTTATTTCACTGATTTGGCAACCGTCAAACGTCATCAGGGAATCGGTTTGAATTTCCGCTTAGTAAAAAAACATTAGTGTTACATTTGGGACGACGCTTCATACATATACTATGCTGTTGAGTGTGTAAGTGCATAAGTACACAGTGCATGAGTGCATAGTGTGCCATTTGAGACGCAGCTTATGAGTTTGAATGTGATCTATGCTAAGCTAAGCTAAAAAAAAATTCTCCAGCCAGATCTGTGGTGGGTCTCAATTCGCATACTTATACTACATTCTAAAAGTGTGTACTTTTTTGTAAGGGGAAAAAAGTACATACTTTTGAGTGTGTAACAGAAGAGTATGCAAGCTTTGGGACATACTACTTCTTCATTACCAGTTGCTTAGTTAAGTTCCCTGTCAATCATCTCGACTCATCAGCCACATTTCTGTCATATTTAATTACAAATTGGAGATTCAGCTGTGTTCGTCTGCCATTCGAGAGAGAAATCTCCTCAGGTCTTTGGATAATTATGGATTTAAAAGTTCATGTCCAAACATATCTTCATATAAAATTCACATTGTTGTTGCAGATGAAATATAACCTGGAAAACGCAATTGAACCATTTTCCAGTTGACGAGATATTAATTAATAGTCATTCAAGCAACTTTCCCGAAGACTGTCTACTTGACGGTTGGTCTTGCGTGTCCACCATGTTTGTAGTTTGTTCTCACTTTTTTTCCAGAGTTTGTAGTTCTAATCGAATTTACATCCAAGGCGCAATGCATTGTGGTTAGAGTACGCTAATCTACACTTCAAATTTCTAAAATAGCAGACCATCCAGGAATCTTCGGTATACCCTTTTTCGACAAACTACAGTTTGGGATATACTAATTCTATTTTCGAACACTATTTAGGATAGATAGAATGTGAATTGGGACGCATCGCTGGAGATGGTCTGAATGGATTCAAAAAGTCAACAGTAAAATGAGCCTCTAGGCAGATTCACTTCGATAAGAGGTTAGTTTCCCGACGTAATCATAATAGTGTGGTTTCTGGAAATGGACGCTGCTTCCATTAGACTCAATGTGATAGTGATACTGCAAAGAGCCGGACTACACATCATCATCATCCGTTATCATCAAACACTTAAGCCTGCATTACAGCTGCATGACAATAACTGCATTAAGGCTGCCTCGTGGCCTTCACAGAATCAATCATATTTACAGTTGAAGTCAAAATGATTCGCCCTCCTGTGAATTATTGGTTCCTTTTTCAAATATTTCCCAAATGATGTCTAACAGAGCAAGGAAATTTTCACAGTATTTCTGATAATATTTTTTCTTCTGGAGAAAGTCTTTTTTTGTTTTATTTTGGCTTGAATAGAAGCAGCTTTTATTTTTTTTTTAAAAACCATTTTTAGGGTCAATAATATTAGCCCCCTTAAACAATTTTATCATCAATAGTCTACAGAACAAACATCGTTATCCAGTGATTTGTCTAATTACTCCAACTTGCCTATTAAACCTAGTTAAGCCTTTAAATGTTACTTTAAAGGGCACATAGTTTACCTCTTTTTATGATTTAATATTAATATTATGGTTGTTCTGAGTGTGCCAGTTTAGGTTCAGTTTAAAACACAATTCAGATTTTTTTATTATAATGTGTTAAAAAGTGTCATGTTGGGGGCGTGTCCACAGCTCGCTGATTTAGGGGTGTGTTGCTTCACATGTAAATTATTTTCGGCTTCCCGCCCAACGTAACAAGGGGGCGGGGCCATGAGCTCACCCGCTCTGCGTTTGCAACAGAGTCAGACAGGCAGACTGAGAGAAGGAGCGGGAGTACAAAATCATATGTGTCTTTGTACAGTTTTACAGCCAACTGTGTGCTAGTTTCAAGTGGCGAGCTTGTACACAGAAACTAATAACCACGCACGCTGAATTAACTTTGACTGAGGCACGGGATGCGCCGCTCGAAGCCGCAACACGACACACCAGACACTCTCTGTGGCGCGGCAGAAACATGAAGTGTCCCAAATCGTCGCGCCACGCATTTTTGAATTCTAAACATAGGTTTCTGCAGCGGTCCGCGGCGCCCAGCCGTCGACTTGAGTGTACCCTGATAGAAACCTATGTTTAGAATTCTAAAACGCATGCTAGTTAAGATCACAGGGAGCTTCTGTGATCGCGAGAAATGCAAACGGCTGAAATATAAGGTAGACTCAATGAGAAGTACACATGTTTGCAAACCTACCTAAAGATACAACCAATAATTCCGATTAGAGCGATAATGTGGAGAATATTGATCTTGTGTTGAGCCCAATGAGCCTTGCATCTAAAAATAGAGCTAGGGTGTTCCTTTAGTGATATCGCTTCGACTCACGCTGAAAATGGCGGACGTGAATCAACAAACTGAAGATATGATGACGCGCCTGTCAATCAATATTGGTGGGCGGGGGGACCGCTCTCCTACGTAAAGTTGCAGTCGATCTGAAAACCGCTCCAATTGGTCCACCGTTTTTTATGTTGTTAAATTGAAAAAAAAAGCACTGGGTGTGCTTATATCACCCCAATATGACAGTCTATACACCATACATGCACATATGTCTGTCCAAACAGCTTGAAAAGTAGATTTTTTTACCATAGGTGCCCTTTAAGTTGAATACAAGTGTCTTGAAAAATACCTAGTCTAATATTATGTACTGTCATCATGGCAAAGATAAAAGAAATCAGTTATTAGAAACTATGTTTATAAATGTGTTTAAAGATCTTTCCTGTAATCAGAAATTGGGGAAGGAAATAAACAGGTGGGCTAATAAATCTGACTTCAACTGTATATTTGCAAAACTACATGCAGATTTTCAGCAGATTGGATGTTTGCATTGTTTCCGAGAGGGCTCTGAAAGGAAGCGGATTGTCTAGAGTCTTCCCAGAAATGAGTTTGCTCGTTTATCTTGACTGGAACAGAGAGCATGATGGGAAGAAATGTATTGGCTGTTTCTCAAATCATAGTGAGCTGCCAAGCAAGACAAGATTTTTTTGGTTGGTGGCATCACTGGTACATTAAGATATTACACGATGTTTCCACTGGACATCCAAACGTCTCAATAGGTGGAATATCAATACCATGCTTTGGTGACACAAGGACTCAGTATAGCCAAGATATTCAGTCAGAAAGCGATTGTTTACTCAATATTGAACATTTACTCACTATTTTCTCTATTTCTCCAAACCTTGATTAGCTGATTTGTTTTGTTGAACACAAGAGAAGATATTTTAATCCAAGCTAAAACTGACTTCCATAGTATGTTTCCAGCTTTCTTCAGAATAGCTTATTTTCTGATCGACAGATTAAAGAAGCTGAAAGAGGTTAAAAACAAGTAAAGGAAGAGTAAATGATGACTGAATTTCCATTTTTGGGTGAACTATCCTTTTAAAGAGGCTTATTGGTTGGGGGGGATCACTGGTACATTAAGATATGGAACAGCAGTATCATGGTTTGGTGGTCTTAAAGAGGTAGTTCACCCAAAAATGACTATTTACTCACTATTTACTCGCTCTCAAGTGAGTAAATAAACCTTTATAAGTTTCTTTCTTCTGTTGAACACAAAATAAGATATTTTGATCAAAGCTAAAAACCTGTAACCCATAACAAATACTATAAAAGTCAATGGTTACAAGTTTCCATCATTCTTCAAAATAGCTTCTGGTGTTTTCGACAGATTAAAGAAGCTGAAAGAGGTTTAAAACAAGTAAAGGGAGAGTAAATAATGACAGAATTTTCGATTTTGGGTGAACTATCCCTTTAAAGGGGCTTATTGCTTGTGCTCATGAACACAAACACAATTTAAGAGACTGAACATGACTCAGATTTAATGATACACAATTATTCAAAGGCATATGCATTTTGTCAGTTCATACAGTTCTATAATCAGTAGTAAATCTCCAGCGCTGCTTTCAGGCTTGGCACAGTTTGTGTTGTTTTGTAAGGAGGGCACTGACAGATAGATGAAGAATATTATATAGTCATTCATTAATTTTCTTTTAGGCTTAGTCCCTTTATTATTCCAGGGTCACCACAGCGGAATGAACCACCAACTTATCCAGCGTATGTTTTACGCAGCGGATGCCCATCTCTGGGAAACATCCATACACACTCATTCACACTCATACACTACTGACAATTTAGCCTACCCAATTCACCTATACCACATGTCTTTGGACTGTGGGGGAAACCCAAGCGAACGCAGGGAGAACATGCAAACTCCACACAGAAACACTAACTGACCCAGCAGAGGCTCGAACCAGCGACCTTCTTGCTGTGAGGCGACAGCACTACCTACTGTATCACTGCGTCACCCATTATTTAATCATATACATGAAAACGTCTTTTTTTTTTCCTTTTGAAACGTATTGTCAATCAATCAAGCAAATCAATGAATTTTAATAAACACCATCTGTTAATAAGGGCCAAGGTTTTTTAACTGAAGATTTTCTGTCAGGTCATTGGGAGTCCATTTTCCTTACAGATTTTGGAAGATGATATGAGGTCAAATTAAACTGTTGTGAGTTTTACTAAAAACTATAAGATTATGGAGGACTGTGTGAATTAAACATTTTTCGTCAAGATACATTGATATTAAAAGTACAGAATTTCTGGAAAATCATCATTATCGAAATGCAAAAGACAGATGCTAATGGTCTAACTGGATTCAATTATCTATGCTAAGCTAAGCTAAAAGTGCTCCCACCAGACCTGGATATTGTCTAAATGGATTCAAAACTTTAAAAGTCAACTGATAAGCTCTAGGAGAGACGTAAAACAAGCCTATTTCCAAAAATAAATAAAAAAGTGGAGTGTTTATTTAATCTCTAGGTAGATTCAACTGTAATAAGGGGTTCGTTTTGAAGATAATATTATTAGGTAAATTTTAACTGTTGTGAGAGTTTTACTAAAAGATTATAGAGGACAGTGTGAATTAAAAACATATTTTGTCAAGATACATTGATATTAACAGTACAAAACTTCTGGAAAATCATCATTATCGAAATGCAAAAGAGAGATGCTAATGGTCTAATCGGATTCAATTATCTATGCTAAGCTAAGCTAAAAGTGCTCCCGCCAGACCTGGATATTTTCTAAATGGATTCAAAGATGTTAAAAGTCAACTGTTAAACTGTAGGGAAGTTGTAAAAAAAATTGGAGTGTTCATTTAATTTCTAGGCGGATTCAACTTTGATAAGAGGTTAGTCTCGAAGATGATTTTATTAGATAAAATTCAACTGTTGTGAGAATTTTACTAAAAAGTATAATTAAGATTATAGAAGACAGTGGGAATTAAATCATATTTCGTCAAGATACATTGATATTAAAAGTACAGAATTTCTGGAAAATCATCACTATCGAAATTCAAAAGACAGATGCTAATGGTCTAATCGAATTCTATTATTTATGCTAAGCTAAAAGTGCTCTCGCAGACCTGGATATTGTCTAAATGAATTCAAAAACATTAAAAGTCAACTGTTAAACTCTAGGCGAGATGTAAAACAAGTCTATTTCCAAAAAAAGTGGACTGTTTATTTAATCTCTAGGCAGATTCAACTTCCACAAGAGGTTAGTTTTGAAGAGGATATTATTAACTGTTGTGAGAGTTTTACAAGATTATACATCTGAGATTATAGAGGACAGTGCGAATTGACAAACAAATTTTGTCAAGATACATTGATATTAACAGTACAAAACTTCTGGAAAATCATCAATATCGAAATGCAAAAGAGAAATGCTAATGGTCTAATCGGATTCAATTATCTATGCTAAGCTAAGCTAAAAGTGCTCCCGCCAGACCTGGATATTTTCTAAATGGATTCAAAGACGGTAAAAGTCAACTGTTAAACTGTAGGGAAGTTGTAAAAAAAATTGGAGTGTTCATTTAATTTCTAGGCGGATTCAACTTTAATAAGAGGTTAGTCTCGAAGATGATTTTATTAGGTAAAATTCAACTGTTGTGAGAATTTTACTAAAAAGTATAATTAAGATTATAGAAGACAGTGGGAATTAAATTATATTTTGTCAAGATACATTGATATTAAAAGTACAGAATTTCTGGAAAATCATCACTATCGAAATTCAAAAGACAGATGCTAACGGTCTAATCGGATTCTATTATTTATGCTAAGCTAAAAGTGCTCTCGCAGACCTGGATATTGTCTAAATGAATTCAAAAACATTAAAAGTCAACTGTTAAACTCTAGGGGAGATGTAAAACAAGTCTATTTCCAAAAAAAGTGGAGTGTTTATTTATTCACTAGGCAGATTCAAGAGGTTAGTTTTGAAGATGATATTAATAACTGTTAGAGTTTTACAAGATTATACATCTGAGATTATAGAGGACAGTGAGAATTAAAAAACAAATTTCGTCAAGATCCATTAATATTAAAAGTACAGAATTTCTGGAAAATCATCATTATTGAAATGCAAAAGAGATATGCTAATGGTCTAATCGGATTCAATTATCTATGCTAAGCTAAGCTAAAAGTGCTACCACCAGACCTGGATATTGTCTAAATGGATTCAAAAGCATTAAAAGTCAACTGTTAGACTCTAGGGGAGACGTAAAAGCCTATTTTCAAAAAATAAAAAGGAGGAGGTGGAGGTTCATTTAATCTCTAGGTAGATTCAACTTTGATAAGGGGTAAGTTTTGAAGATAATATTATTAGGTACAATTAAACTGATTAAATTAAAAAAGATTATAGAGGACAGTGTGAATTAAAAACATATTTTGTCAAGATACATTGATAATAAAAGTACAGAATACTTATTTATTATCTGGAAAATCATAAGCCTTCATTTCATGTGTCATAAAACAGAACAGAGGCTCTTGTGAATGTCACATCCTTTGGATTCTTTGCAAAAACATCATAGTCCTTCACATGAAGATTACACAGGCTTCATAGACAACCTACAAAGTCAGGGTGGATTTCATTAGACTAATTACAAGCTGTTCAAATGTTGGCCATAAAAAAAAGTACATAAAAAAAAATTCCATGCCATAGTTGCCTTCAGTTTGCTCATTAGGAATTCCTAAGGCACTTGTGAAAACAAAGTGTGCTTGTGTCGAATATGCACTTCGAAACGGTACATACATTTTAAAAAACTGCACATAATTAAAATAAAGATTATTTAAAAATATGTAAGATGTTTAAGAATAGCAACTTTAGAATTACAAATGTTTCATTACACAAATAGGCTACGCAAATACAGGACAATTTGTACTCAAGTTTTATAGTTCGCCATTAAATCTTAGAGCCTTCAGCTGTACACTATTTTAGTAATTATGAATTATGACAAAATAAGCACTGTTTAATTATATCAAATTCAACTATTATATATTTAATATTATTGTAATAACTTGTAGCCTACACTCACTGGCCACTTTATTAGGTACACCTGTCCAACTGCTCGTTAACGCAAATTTCTAATCAGCCAATCACATGGCAGCAACTCAATGCATTCAGGCATGTAGACATAGTCAAGACGATCTGCTGCAGTTCAAAGCGAGCATCAGAATGGGGAAGAAAAGGTGACTTTGAACGTGGCATGGTTGTTGGTGCCAGACAGGTTAGTCTGAGTATTTCAGAAACTGTTGATCTACTGGGATTTTCACGCACAACCATGTTTAAGTTTTACAGAGAATGGTCCGAAAAAGAAAAAAATAACCAGTGAGCGGCAGTTCTGTGGGCGCAAATGCCTTGTTGATACCAGAGGTCAGAGGAGAATGGCCAGACTGGTTCCAGCTGATAGAAAGGCAACAGTAACTCAAATAACCACTCGTTACAACCGAGGTATGCAGAAGAGCATCTCTGAACGCACAACAAATCCAACCTTGAGGCAGATGGGCTACAGAGACCACACCGGGTGTCACTCCTGTCAGCTAAGAACAGGAAACTGAGGCTACAATTCACACAGGCTCACCAAAATTAGACAATAGAATATTGGAGAAACGTTGCCTGGTCTGATGAGTCTCAATTTCTGCTGCGACATTCGGATGGTCGGGTCAGAATTTGGCGTCAACAACATGAAAGCATAGATCCATCCTGCCTTGTATCAATGGTTCTGGCGTTTCTGGTGGTGGTGTAATGGTGTGGGAAATATTTTCTTGCAACACTTTGGGTCCATTAGTACCAATTGAGCATCATGTCAACGCCACAGCCTACCTGAGTATTGTTTCTGACCATGTCCATCCCTTTATAACCACAGTGTACCCATCTTCTGATGGCTACTTCCAGCAGGATAACGCGTCATGTCATAAAGCGTGAATCATCTTAGACTGGTTTCTTAAACATGACAATGAGTTTACTGCACTCAAATGGCCTCCACAGTCACCAATCTAATAGAGCACCTTTGGGATGTGGTGAAATGGGATGTGCACATCATGGATGTGGAGCTGACAAATCTGCAGCAACTGCCTGATGCTCTCATGGAATATTTCCAGTACCTTGTTAAATCTATGCCACGAAGGATTAAGGATTCTGAAAGCAAAAGGGAGTAACTCTAAAAGTAAGGTGTACCTAATAAAGTGTATTTTAATTACGTTCGATCTCTGCTCCAATAGCTTTTGATGTTGAAAAGTTTAATGAAGTGACTTTTGTTGATGATTTTAAATAGTTTGAAAAAAAAACTAACTCTGGGATGGTCACAAAAAGGCTGCATGGTGGCGCAGTGGGTAGCACAATCGCCTCACAGCAAGAAGGTCGCTGGTTAGAGCCTCGGCTGGGTCAGTTGGCAATACTGCGTGGAGTTTGTATGTTCTCCCCGTGCTGGTGGGTTTCCTCCGGGTGCCCCGGTTTCCCCGACAGTGCAAAGACATGTGGTATAGGTGAATTGGGTAAGCTAAAATGTCCGTAGTGTATGTGTGTGAATGAGTGTGTGTGGATGTTTTCCCAGCGATGGCTTGCGGCTGGAAGGGCATTCGCTGTGTAAAACATACGCTGGAAAAGTTGGCAGTTCATTCCGCTGTGGCGACCTCAGATTAATAAAGGGACTAAGCCAAAAAGAGAATAAATGAATGAATGGCCACAAAAAATATGAAAAAGTATTTTTTTTTAAATATGAGATAATAGTTTTCCTGTTATTAATTTATTTATTTTAATATATAAATATATAATAGCACATAGAATATATTGTAATAAATGTATTTAAAGTAAAATGTTCAACATTAAACGTTAAGATCAGAGATCAAGGTCTTATTGTATTTCATTAATGCGAAAGTGTAGACAAACAAAAAACTATAAATCACAAGCTAAGAGTTACTATTTATCATTTTAGTCTCTTTTTTTTCGAGTTTACAAAGAAGCATTTTATTCCATTATACATTATTATTATACATTTCTTAAGTATGCTCTGTTTACAAGTGTACTTCCTTTTTCACAAGGGCTAAACGTGCTCTGACACACTGAGTGACAACTGCTATTAATGAAAAAACAATTGACGACTAGACTTTACAAACAATTGTCAAACTGTTTCCCCCCACCAAACACTTTTTACAGCCACCTATAACCACTTTTGAAGCCAAAAAAATGAGATTTATCGTCATAGTATGAGACACATGGACGCGCTGCCTTACATCAGGATCTCCGTTCCCAAACAGACAGCAAATTCAATTACACACCATTAAAACCAACGAGCTTCCACTAGTTATAATCCACAACCCAAACACGTTTAATACATACATAATTCTCGAGTACAAAGAAAAGTCAAGGGCGTAACTGTTTAACGGTCAATTCAGTGACGGCGGCAATAATAAACCGAGCACAAACCATGACGAGCGCGTCACCATCACTCGCTATAGGCGTCTTCCAGCAAAACAAACGCAAAGCCAGTCAACATTATACCGCTTATTAGTCATCGCCTGCTTGCTGGAAACATGTTTATCAGTCATTACCTGGATGCTGCAGGAGATCTCGGAGTCGTCGAGCAGCCGGACGGTGCACTGGAGCTCCAGCGCGAGGGAGGAGAGGCTCGGGCTCCGGAATCGAAGCATTTTCATGGTTCTCGGTCCCGCATAGCAAAGCGAGAGTTCGCCTTTGGTTTTAAAGAGGACGGATCGTCGGTCACGCGTGTCTCATGTCGCCAGAGATGTGTCGTTATGACCGGGAGAACGAGCCCCCTTTTCCTTTTCGCTCTCTCCCCCCTGCCTCCCTCCCTCATGAACGCGCGCGCGAACCACCCTCCATCACAGATCAGCAGCTTCGAGCTTTACCTGTCATCATCAACACACTCAATGAGTTCCCATAACAACGAGTAATACCGTGCAGTTCACGCTGAAATGAAATAGTTTTTATTGGATTTTTGCATTGAAGTCAGTATTTATTTAAGTTTGATCTATCTATCTATCTATCTATCTATCTATCTATCTATCTATCTATCTATCTATCTATCTATCTATCTATCTATCTATCTATCTATCTATCTATCTATCTATCTATCTATCTATCTATAAAAAACTACACGACTTTATAGTAAACACTTTAGTGTTTTTGAACAATACTATAATCAAGTACTTGAATTAATATACCTTTTTCTGCTGTGTTACTATATAATTACACTCACAGGCCACTTTATTGGGTACACCTGTCCAACTGCTCGTTAATGCAAATGTATAATCAGCCAATCACTTGGCAGCAACTCAATGCTTTCTGGCATGTAAACATGGTCAAGACGATCTGCTGCAGTTCGAACCGAGCATTAGAATGAGGAAGAAAGGTGGTTTAAGTGACTGAACGTGGCATGGTTGTTGGTGCCAGACGGGCTGGTCTGAGTATTTCAGAAACTGCTGATCTACTGGGATTTTCACGCACAACCATCTCTAGGGTTTACAGAGAATGGTCTGAAAAAGAGAAAATATCCAGTAAGCGGCAGTTCTGTGGGTGCAAATGCCTTGTTGATGTCAGAGGAGAATGGCCTGACTGGTTCCAGCTGATAGAAAGGCAACAGTAACTCAAATAACCACTAGTTACAACCGCGGTCTGCAGAAGAGCATCTCTGAACGCACAACACGTCCAACCTTGAGGCAGATGGGCTACAGAGACCACACCGGATGCCACTCCTGTCAGCTAAGACCAGGAAACTGAGGCTACAATTCACACAGGCTCACCAAAATAGGACAGTAAACGATTGGAAAAAACATTGCCTGGTCTGATGAGTCTCGATTTCTGCTGCGACATTCAGATGGTCGGGTCAGAATTTGGCTTCAACAACATGAAAGCATGGATCCATCCTGCCATAGCTGGTGGTGTAATGGTGTGGGGGATATTTTCTTGGCACTTTGGGCCCGTTAATACCAATTGAGTATCGTGTCAACACCACAGCCTACCTGAGTATTGTTTCTGACCATGTCCATCTCTTTATGACCAAAGTGTACCCATTTTCTGATGTCTACTTCCAGCAGGATAACGCACCATGACATAAAGCGCGAATCATCTCAGACCGGTTTCTTGAAAATGACAGAGTTCACTGTACTCAAATGGCCTCCACAGTCACTAGATCTCAATCCAATAGAGCACCTTTGAGATGTGGTGGAACGGGAGATTAAGTGTCCAGAAAGCGCTATATAAATGTAAGTTATTATTAGTATTACCTCACTCCTGTTATCAAAGAACCGGGTTACATGCATAACTTAATATTTCCAATAGGAGTGTGAAAGACAGCTTTTATTGAAGTGATTTGGCCAATGACCTTCGTGTAGGGTTTGCACCAAAGCAACATATCATCAGTTGTGCACCCCAGCATCAAGTGTTTCAGTCCTTTAGATAACCTCTGCTGAGGCCAATCATAGGCTGATAAGACCCGGACGTGTGTCCCATATGGCCCATTTTCACACACCTTTGACAGTAGAAATGTACATAAATATCAAAATATCGAACTGTATACCACTTTTTTTTGGTGCCACACGACAATTGAATGGTATTAAATTGGAGCAGAAGTGAAGAAAAGTAGTTTTGAGGGTATTTCATTAAAATTTTTTCTTTACAAAATAATGCAGTGCTCATACTGTACACATAGTTTATACCAAGCACTACTACATACATACAAAAATAAAGAGTCAATTTGGACTTCAAATAACTAAGAAAACTGTGGCTGAAGCCATCAGACAAAGGAAGAAACAAATGGTCAGACTTTGACTGAAGATTACCAAGAGGTTATTTTTCAGGGGATTAACTTGTACGGATTAATTGTTCACCTAAAAAACAACAATGTGCTTGATCAAAATAAACACTGTACATTTTAATTTCACACACAGACTTTGAAATCGTTAGGGAGAGAACTCAACTGTTGCTAAGGCATCTTGGTAGTGCTTTACTTGTGTGCTGACGCTAATTATTTTCTTTATTCTCCATTTCCACCTGGGGATACTCCTCCCGAGGCCCTCAGACTATGGAGAGTCACTGATTCGATCCAAGACCAACGACGAGATGATCCCAAGGTTTCCATATCCTGGACCGGGCTGTATCCTGAGCAGCTACTGTGGTGGTCATGGAGGAGTGGAGAACATGAGACTGATTCCTGTGACGCTCCAGGGACAGACGAGTCTTCGCTGAGGCCAGCTTCCAGCCTCCGCCGCTGAGACTGCAGCTCTGCACTAGACGTTTGGCCAGCGGAGAAATTAAAATGGTCGTGCCCAACTGAGCCTGGTTTCTCTCAAGGTTTTTTTTCTTCACTTTCGCCAATTAGTGAAGGTTTTTTTATCTGTAGAGCTGCGCATCGTTGGATTTGCTCTTCAGTGTTTGGACTCTCAGTAGTGATTATTAAACCACACTGAACTGAGCTAAACTGAACTGAACTTAAACACTACAAACTGAACTACACTGTTCCTATTTACTATGACCTTTTATGTGAAGCTGCTTTGACAGTCTACATTGTAAAAGTGCTATACAAATAAAGGTGAATTGAATTGAAAAAATTGACCGATCTCTCCGGGTGTTTGGCATCAGCTCATGGATGGAAATTGGCCACATAAGACGTGGCAACAAACCAAATTGGAAGCACCACAGCTTCATCTTTCCCAGAAGGACCTTGTGGACAATTCAAAGTCAAAAAGAATAGTTTTTTTTATACGTGCATGTTTTTACTTGCATTACACAGCAAAACATTTATGATTTTCTAACATTTAAAGATGGAGAATACACCCGTAAGATGCAAGTTCAAGAAACTGGCACATCTAGGACACATTAAACGGTACAGACTGTATACTTTGAAGAATGTTGGAAATCTCTGATCATTGATGTCCATACACTACCTGACAAAAGTCAAGTCATCGATTCCAGTTGTAAGAGGAATAAATTATCAGTTGGAAAAGTGGTAGAAGGTAGATCTGTTGAACTGCATCCCAGTCATCACAAACACTGCAGAAGACTAATTGGGACCTGCATGGACCCAAGATTCTAATAGAATTAGTCAAGTTTGGTGAAGGAAAAATTGTGGTTTGGGGTTACATTTAGTAAGGGGCCTATGAAAAATCTGCAAAGTGGATGGCAACATCAACAGCCATTTGTGCAGCCCATTACATTACAAACCACAGGAGAGGGCAAATTCTTCAGCAGGATAGCGCTCCTTCTCATACTTTAGCCTCCACATCAAAGTTCCTGAAAGCAAAAAAGGTCAAGGTGCTCCAGGATTGGCCAGCCCAGTCAACAGATATGAACATTATTGAGCATGTAAGATTAAAAAAAAAAAAAAAAGGCATTGAAGATGAATCCAAAGAATCTTGATGAACTCTGGGAGTCCTGCAAGAACGTTTTCTTTGCCATTCCAGATAACTATTAATAAGTAATTTGAGCCACTGCAGAGATGTATGGATGCAGTCCTCCAAGCTCATAGGAGTCATACACAATATTCATTCTTTTTCCACTGCACCATGACTTTATATTCTATACTGGACATTATTTCTGTTAGACTTTTTGCCCTTCATATCAGCCACTTCTGATACCAAATGATCAACTAGAAGTGGAGTTATTACTTGCTGTTCCTAAAACTTGGATAGACAACAAGACTTGTCAAGTAGTGTAGTGTTGTTTTTTCCTACAATGGAAGCCAATGGTTACAAGTTTCCAACATTCTTCAAAATATCATGCTGTTAGAAAACAAACAAAAAACCTCAAACTGTAAACAATTTTCAATTTCTCATACAATTTTCACTTTTGGGTGAACTTTCCCTTTAACATTTTTACAGTGCTAGCAGTTAACATAAGTTCCCATTAAAATATTGAACAAAGGTATATGAACTGATTATCCTTTTATCATATTTCTGTCAGTTTGTCTGTGTTCAAGCATTTCCAGCAGTAATCATTACAGATTTACTGAGTGGAGTAAATGGACAAACTACTACATTAACAATAACGACGCTTAACGAGAATGGAAGGCATAAACCAGCAGACGTGGAAAAAGTAGATTAGCATCTTTATTGAAAAGGACTTAAGATTGGTGGCTGTTCAGTCATGGTGCACAGATCAGCAGATTTACTGTACAGCAATGACGAGTGTCCAAAATCAAAAAAAAAAAAAACATCTGGTGTTTTCAGGACCGAACTACGCAGCAACAAGCAAGAATAAGAACACCAAATGTTTGTATGATTGTGGTAGTTTGATTAGGAGTGAGTGAGTGGTGTTTTGAACAGATATTACAGATTCCAGCAGCTTGATGAAGGAGGTGGAACATTCAAGCTGTCTGTCCTTTAACATGCGGTTTCATACATCCCCTTCTGAAGCCTTTTTACCCTTTCGGTTCCCCTGTAAAAAAAATAAAATAATAACAATAAGCTGAAATACAGGTCATTGCCTATTTGTTTTTCTTGCTGGAAAGGCAGAAGAACTATCACAACATTTCAAGACACCTTATTTGAAAATCTATGTGCAAGTGCACCAAGAACAAAAGCAGTTTTAAACAAATACATAATCAAATACTGGCTTGTAGTGCGGTTAGTTAGATAGAAGTTAACCGCTAAAATAGATAAGATTCTTTTTTAAAGAATCGTCACTTTATAGAATTTTTAACATTTTAACAATTATTAAAATTCTCTTAAAGATGTGCTTTAGCTTTTGATATTACACCGCGCATGAAAGCAAGGTAGGACTCGATGGTTATATTAATGAAAGTTAGCCACAGCTATATCACCCTGCAGCCCAAGACCGGTTACTCCCTGAAGCTAAGCAGGGCTGAGCCTGGTCAGTACCTGGATGGGAGACCACATGGGAATAACTAGGTTGCTGTTGGAAGTGTTAGAGAGGCCAGCAGGGGGCGGTCAACCTGTGGTCTGCGTGAGTCCTAATGCCCCAGTAAAAGTGAAGGGGACACTATACTGTGAGTGGGCGCCGTCTTTCGGACGAGACGTTAATACTGAGGTCCTGACTCTCTGTGGCACTTCCCATGGCACTTCTCGTATAAAGAAAAGGGGCGTAACTCTGGTGTCCTGACCAAAGTCTCTCAATCGCCCCCATCCATCGAATTGGCTTTATCACCGTCTCTTCACTCCACCAATAACTGGTGTGTGGTGAGCGCACTGGCGCCATTATCCTGTGGCAGTCGTCGCATCATCCAAGTGGATGCTGCACACTGGTAGTGGTGTGAAGAGACCCCCCCCTCATGATTGTGAAGCGCTTTGGGTGTATGGGCATACACAAATGCACTATATAAATACACACATTACATTAAGCCGATTTTTAGGCGCCATGTAATATCACGCCTGCTGCAGCTGTGGTTCGGCAGCAATGTCCCTTGATTATTACGCCAAAATGAAAGTATAGTTCCTAGACATATTCATTCATTTTCCTCCAGCTTAGTCCCTTTATTCATCAGGGGTCGCCACAGCGGAGTGAACTGCCAACTTATCCAGCATATGTTTTACACAGCGGACGCCCTTTCAGCTGCTACACAGCACTATACACTCTCGCATTCACACACATACACTACGGCCAATTCGGTTTACCAAATTCACCTATAGCGCATGTGTTTGGACTGTGGGGGAAACCGGAGCACCCAGAAGAAGCCCACGTAAACATGAGGAGAACATGCAAACTCCACACAGAAACGCCAACTGACCCAGCAGGGACTCGAACCAGCAACCTTCTTGCTGCGAGGCAACAGAACTAGCCAGTAAGCCACCAAGCCACCCTTCTAGCCATATCGGCCTAGAGAAATAGCAACTTTACGTTTTCCCTCAGTCTTAATACATCACGTAACTAGAAGAGTCAAGCTTCAAATGGGAAAAATCAAAACTTTTTTTTTTTTTTTTTTTTTTCATTTGAGTGATGCTAATGGTCCAATCAGATTCAATGATCTATGCTAAGCTAAAAGTGCCCCCGCCACAGCCAAAGTTTTACTCAATGGATTAAACGGCTGAGTTTTACCATTTTTAATTCTATGTGACTTGTAATATTAGATTTGTATGTGTGGTGTTCCTTCAACATATTGTTGTCTGTTCAATAGGGTCATCTGATCAAAGAGATGACTGAGTTTCATAATTGTGGTGTTTCTACTTAAGTCATTAAAACAAATGTATGAAACACTAGTGCTCATCACTGCACAAAAATACTAGTATAAGTAATTTAACTGGCAGTATAATGTTTTGCTGATATATATTGGTGACTTCTATTACGTGAATTCTATAATTATTATAATCCAGGGGTATAGAAACTCGCTCCTGGAGGGCCGGTGCTCTGCATATCTGAGTTCCAACCCCAATTAAACACACCTGAACCAGCTAATAAAGCTCTTTCTAGGTATACTAGAAACTTCAGGGAAGTGTGTTAAAGGTTAGAGCTAAACTAAGCAGGACAGAGGCCATCCAGGGCTGAGTTGACACCCCTGTTTTAATCGATATGTGGGAAAAAAAACGAACAAAAACAAAACAAAACCAAATTAGAGTACAAAAGTCAATTTTTTGGGTGTGTTTAGGCAAGTAAATACACAAATGTTACAGTGTTTTTACTTAATATGGCATGCATTAGAATTAGGGCTAAATCTTATTTTAAAACCTCTTAAAATGATGGATTTTTTCCCCCATCTAGTAAGGATGTTACATCAAAATCTAAAACATAGTGGATTAAATTAAAACATTATATTAAAACTAAAATCCATTTTAAATGTAAATGCTCCTTATAATAATAATAATAATAAATGTCACTACAGACATCAGTAATCGAATGATTTGCCTTAATCTGAATAAGAAAATAATATGATTAAGGTGTTTACATGAGTTGATTTTTGAATGTTCCTTTCATGATCCCGTTTTACATGATATAGCACATAATTCGATTAAAGGCATTGCATCACTGCGCGGTCCACATTTCCTCCAGTTTCATGTAATTTTGGGTGTTTCTTGTTTTAATTTGTCGACTTTAACTGCAGTATGGTACTTTCAATTTCATTCGGGAACATTTCATGCATGAACGAGATAATGGATGAGAGTATGAACTGCTAAAAGAGTGTTGTTTGAATGGAATTTGGTACCGCACACCATATGGGGGGGGAAAAAAACCTCCACATTTCAGGATGCAGGTGTTTGTGGTCCTTCACTGACTCGGTAGGTGCAGACAATGGTGTCAAACAGCCATGTGTATAGACTATCCTGTCACAAAATGCAACAAAAAATCCTACATGACTGTATTAGTTTGACTGTGGTGTTTACATATCTGTACTGTGCTTCAATAATGTGACTGAAATCAGCATCCTCCATCTTAATTCGATTTCTGTTTAGTTCAGTTACGGCTAGTTGGTTTAAGGTAATCAAAAAATAAATAAATAAATAATAATAATAATCCGCTGTTTACATCGTAAACTCCAATCAGAATATAGTCTTGATCGTATTAAAATAAGATTATTGTCCTTGTAAATTGTATTTACGGTGTCTGTGCAGGATATTGGACAGATTACAGTTTGGAATTCAACTATGACTTTGGCTTAGGCTTGATCTGCTTGTATAACAATCCAATTAAATCAAATAACCAAAATATGTGACATGTGTAAAAAGTTAAACATGTTAAATAATTAATGTTTTTTTTATTGAAAGAAATATGGTATATGCAGAAGGACATTTAATGTTCAGTAACCTAGGTCAAGTGCTCCTGGTGAACTGTATGCAGTTACAAAATTGGCACGTTTATGGTCTGTTTTCTCTAAAAAATGTGGGCATATCACAGACAAAAGTTAGGGGGGGGGGGGGGGTTGGGTTGTCTGGTCGCAGACTAAAGTGAAGAGTGGGTGGAGAGGTTTGATTGGGCCCCTTAATAGTAACTCTGGGGGCCCCAAAATGGCAAGGGCCCTTATGCCTCATTCACCCTAGCAGCGACTTTTGTACAACCAGCCTCTGAGCAAGCATAGAGAGGATCACATGAGCTCTACTGGTGCTCCTATTGGCTATCGCTCAGGAAAGTCACTCTTCATTTGCATAAAGTTGAAGGATTCTCAACTTTGTCATGTCACTTGACACGCCCACCTGGTCGCCAACAATTGCTGTTGCTCGAGTTGGAGGTTGCTCATTCTCTATTGAAATGAACTGTCGCTTCTCACTTTGCCACTGCGAGTCAATCATAGTGTGAATGAGGCTTTAGAATAGTCCTAACTACCCCCCTAGCCGCGCTCATGCCCGCGGTACATAACTTAGGCTACGTTTACACAATGCAGCCAATGATTTTCCCTTGTGTAAAAATAATAATAATAAAATAAATATAAATAATAATTATTTTACATTTACACAACAACGAAGAGAGAAACTGAAATAAAAATAAACAAATGCTGTTGTTGTGTAAACAAACAGGCAAAATGCATTAAAAATAAAAAGTTTCGATTGTTTTGCTAAAAATGTTGTTGTTTAAACTGAGGTAATCTTGAAATTAAACAGCCAATCGCGGTCACTTTTTCACAAGTTAGTTGTATTTCATACCTGATGTTTGGGTTGCTCTGACTGTAAGCCCTTCACTTTCGATCTCTCTTGCTCCAAAGCTGTGTGTAATTGTGTAACCTGGAAATACACAAACAAAAACCGACAAACAGCAGGATTATTGATGCTCGAACTACTGCATCCAGTGAAAGAGTGAATGTATAGACAAACACACACACACACACACACACACAGACACCTGTGAGGACAACTCTTCTTTAATGTTGAGCAGCTCCTCCACCTGCAGCAGAATTTCAGCTTTGTCCTTCACTAAACACACAGAGACAGATAGATCAATACCAATTAGGGCTGCATGATGACCTTCGCTGATGTGTTTTTATTTAGTGCCACGTCAGCATCAAAGGCTACTTTTTATGCCAAGAACAATTCAAAACAACACAAATGAATACATGAATTAGATACAATATATAAGATACAATTTTTAACATTAAAACAGGATAAAAATTCAAAATATTTGGCTACATGATTAACAATCTAAATTGAGTCTCATGCACATCTTGTCAGGGAAACACGACTGCGATCAGCTGTAAATATCCTCAAAAGGAAAAGAGTGCTCAAAATTTGATTCAATTAGATGGTTTATATTAGTGGTTCTCAACTGGTCTGGCCACGGGACCCACATTTTTAAATGGTCATCAAGCCGCGACCCACATTTTTAGGAACCATAATATAATTTTAGGAATAATATTTAATTTGTATTTATTTGTTAACATACACAAGTAGTGACAGATAAATCATAAGAAAAATCCCTAAGACTTACAAATAAACAATATTTTATTGCTGTCATTTAACAAAATGTATCAAATTTAGAAATATTACAAAGTAAAAACGACAAATACTGTAAACAGTGGTTAGGGTAAGCGAAAGTTCAGTTACCATGAACTAAACTGAACTGTTAATAAAACATTAACACTGATCCTGTTGAACAGAACAAACCAGCAAATTACAGTAGAATAATTCAAATAATCATAACCATTTTTATAATGATCACCAGTTATTTGCTCTTCTGCTATTGTGTGGGCTTTCTTGGCCTAAGCTACACAGCAAGATGCGTGGAGTGCCTGTACTTGTTTTGAACATGAAGAGTTAGGCACTTTTGTCATTCCCTCAGCTATTGGAGTCGTCTTTGAAAATTTGGTTTGTCCTTGCAACCGGGATGTTTGGTTTCTAAATGTCATGTTAATTTAGATGGTTTCATGCTCTCTTGTGAGAGCACCTCACTACATATGACACACTGAGGTTAAGCCTTTTTTGTCGTCAATATATGGAAATCCATACTTTACATAGTCTGGGTTGTATTGGCTTTGACATATTAGTTACTATAATTAAATGAAATTTCACATGTCAAACGATACGGTTGTCGCACGAGCATTTCAAAATAAAAGTCCGGTATAAGCAAAACAAGTTAAAAATTAAACTTTTGTTGTTTTTTTGACTACACACTCCGCGCCCCAGTGAAAATATTCCCCCACCAGCTGAGAAACACTGATTTAAAGGGACAGTTCACCTAAAAATAAAAATGTCATGATTTACTCACTCTTCACTAGTTCCAAAGCTTTGAGTATCATTCTTCTGTTGAAATTCTGGAGAATGCTGGAAACCAGTAACCATTGACTTCCAATAATATTTGCTTTTCCTACTATGGAAGTGGTTACAGGTTCAGCTTTTTTTCTGAATATCCTTTGTATTCAACAGAATATAAAGAAATTTAAAGGTTTGAAACCACTTGAGGCAGAGTAAAAAGTGAGTAAATTTCATTTCTGAATTTTTTTTATTTATTTTTTTGCATATTTTCAAACTTTTATTCCAGTTTGTTGATGTATTTCAAAGTGAAACTGAATACTGAGTAAGGGCTTTATTTCTACACTCTTCCTCTTAACTTTCACTCACAGTAAACTAATGGTTGGAGGGGCGTGACTAAGCATATTTCGGCCAATCCAAAGATTACCAAAACAAACAGTTTTTAGTTTTCAACATAGGCAAAATTATTGATGAAATACATCAATACGTGCGCTCCTGTTTCCTTGCGTGAAGCAACAGCGCCTGGAACGCAACTGTAATCTGTTTTCTTTCAAATAGGCTAGACAAAAAGTGATGAACATGCACCCACAGTCTTCCTGCTTTCAAGAGTTCCAGATTTGTCTTTTTGTAAGCAGCACCAGTTGCTTTCGCTTTAAACAGATTATTAATTGGCCTTAACCGTATGCGTGTGATCTTCCTTTCATTATCACTCACTGTATATATTTTTATCTGCTTTCTTTTGCTTACGGTTATTTTTGTTAATATGATTTAATTACCTTTTTTTTTTACAATAACGTTGCTTTAATATGAGCTTAACTCTCCATTTATGTGTAGTTAACTGGTGATCTGAGACCGTTAGCGAGGACTGATTACTGTGCATATTTTTGATACATGACAATAATTATTTTTAAAAAGTCAATAGTTTTTCTTTGTTTTTAAAGAAATGTTGTGTTAAATAAAAAAAGTATCGTATACAGCTATATTTAGCTTGTTTTGACATTTAAAATTTGTGGCTAAGAAATGATTATTGTTTGGTGTGGTCAGAGATAAATTTGGTAAATCCTTCATTATGAGCTCTGAATAGTCCAGTGAAATAAAAACTAATTACAATATAACACTATGAAACCATGACCCATTTGCTCATACTCGACACACAATGGTGAAATAAATGAGGAGTCATGTGGACATAACACAAAATCTTAATCAAGTATTTTAGCATGTCAAAGTCATATTTATGCATTTAAAAATATTTTCCCAACAACAAAATTGTGGCTAGTGAAAATGCAGAGTGGCTAGTAATATTGGAAAACTACTAGCCGCTGTGCCTGGTGATCAAAAAAGTTAATGTCAAGCCCTGCTTATAACATTAATAATTTTGGACTTACTTTCTCCTTGCTGAAGCATTTTTAATAGCTGAGAATTTCTGGCCTTGACTTCCTTGTATCTTTCCTGAAAAAAAAACCCCAATAAAAATCAATAAAAAAAATAATAAATAAAAGATTCCTTGATTCATCGGACTGAAGTCTTTTGAGAGGTTAATTTAGCACATTTCTCCTGTAAGAAAGTTTAACATTAGCTCTTGTGCACTGTACAAACTGACTATCCTTTCATTATGTTGGTGGCTGCTTTTGCCCCAATAGCCGCGTTTCCACTATCGTGCCTAAAGCGAGCGAGTCAGGGTGAGCCAAGGCCAGTCGCGTTTCCACTATCACTTCCGGGGCGTAATCGGGCCAAAACGGGGCTTTCTTGGGGCCAGCGTCCGGCCTTTTTCGGCCCGCCGAATACCTTGGGCCAAGGAGGGCCAACTGGGGCTTCGGGGCGGGGTTACGTACAAAGGCGGAGTTTTCCTGTCAGGTAAAGAGGTGACAAGATGCTTTCTTCCCTTACATTTGTTTTGCTATCGCGCTTGATCAACTCACTAAGAAAAAGAAAAAAAGGATATCTGTGTTCGAAGTAAATGCCGCCGAACTCGAATGTCCTTATCCAGGGATCGCTGTCTGGCCTTACACCAACAGACCACAAACAGTAAAAAAGCAATCGCTTCGGTGTTCTCCATCTTCCAGCTCTGTAGTGATGCCAGGTTGTGTTTGTGGTTATAATTTGAGTTTTTTGTTCCCGCTGAAGTGGGCGGGTTGTGTGACGTTTGATTCGGGGGACGTTCTAGGGGCGGTGTTTGCGTGACGCGCTGCGAGCAACTAGCCCGACAGTGGAAACGCGACATGATTTCGGCCTCATTTCTCAACCTCCCGGGCTATTGGCCCGGGCTGGCCCGATTAAAGCCCTGGCTCGCACTGGCCCGATAGTGGAAATGCGGCTATTGACTTCCATTATAACCACATTTTTTGATTGCAAAGCCATGACACTATATAATCATGCAATCTAGATTGTTGGGGGTGTTCTCTGTTGGGAAGAGGTACAATCTGAAATTTTCACTGTTGATCATCATGCAATGAGATAGAGGTCAAAGTAAATTTGGGTAAACAATATTTTCTGGTTTGGGGTTGTTTAAAATTGATTAAGCACAAGTGTAATTCACTATGAAATGTACATTTAGTCAGAACAGTGTTAGACCTGACGTTGTACCTTCTTAAAGTATATCATGCACACCGTGTTTGCACTTTTTGCACTTTTAACAAAAGTTAAAATCAATGAAAATGATTTCTTTCTTTAGTAGTATTATTCCATTATCTAGTATTATTACTGTCTTTACTACTGCTGCTGCAGCATTTCTCATTTTATCTTACCTCCCATTGTGAAATTGTCTTTTTCAACTTTGCGATTTCCTGGTCTTTCTTTTCCAGTTCGTATTTCAGCTGCTCAGTTCTCACATCCTGGAAGTTGAAAACAGTTTTGGTGTTATATTTAGTTGCATTCTACACTTTTGAGATCACATTATAATGTAAGGTCAGAAAGCCGGACCTGCTCGTGCTCTGAGGACGTGTTGACCTCCTGCCCGGCGCTGTTGCTGTACTGCTCTCTGCGTTTGTCGCGCTGGACGATTTTACTTACATCATCTTCTAGCTTGTTAAAAAACTTGTCATCACGGAGCGCTGGATTTACAGGCTATGGAAAACAGCAGGGTAACACTTTAAGCAACAATTCACACCATTAACTACTAGCTTATTACCTGCCTATTATTAAGATTTTAACTCTTTATCCGCACTTATTAACTATGATGTTATTTTACATTCAACTACCACCTTACAAACTATTAATTAGCAGCTAATCAGTAGTTAATTGAGCTAAAAGTTTTACTTAATGGTTTGTCAATGGCATTAATTGTGCATTAAAATAAAGTGTGATCAAAGACTGTTAAAAAAAGAAAGAAAATCTGGCAACCATTACATTCCATGCTTGCATTGTTAGTAAACCTGTTAAAAATAATTAAATAAAAACAGTTAACCATAGATCCAAATGTTGATCTGTCAACCAAATTAAATAAAGCATGTTTAGGTAGAACATTTACCAAATCCAAAATAAAAAACTAAAGCTAAACAGAACATATATACAGCATATACACTCACCGGCCACTTTATTAGGTACACCTGTCCAACTGCTCGTTAATGCAAATTTCTAATCAGCCAATCACACGGCAGCAACTCAATGTATTTAGGCATGTAAACATGGTCAAGACGATCTGCTGCAGTTCAGAGCATCAGAATGGGGAAGAAAGGGGATTTAAGCTAAGAACAGGAAACTGAGGCTACAATTCACACAGGCTCACCACAACTGGAGATTCGCATGATGGATGTGCAGCCGACAAATCTGCGGCAACTACGGGATGCCATCATGTCAATATAGACCCAAATCTCTGAGGAATATTTCCGGTACCTTGTTGGATCTATGCCATGAAGGACTAAGGCAATTCTGAAGGATTAAGGCAGTTCTAAAAGGCAAAAGGGGGTCCAACCCGGTACTAATGTACCTAATAAAGTAGACGGTGAGTGTATATTCACCTTTGCTAACAATAGCTAAATGGAAATAAAGTAGATCTAGTTAACTCACGGTGCATTAACTAATGTTAACAAGCATGAATTGGACTTTAATAATGCATTAATAAATGCTGCAAAAGTATCCGTAATTATTAGATTATGTTAATAAATACATGAACTAATGAAAGCTTATAGCAAAGTGTGAGCAGATTTATTTGTTCTTATCAGTCATCAGTCCCATCATGCTTCAGATAATGGCACGTTCTCTGCTGCTCAAAGCAGGTTTAGATTGCCTGTTTGAAATTATTATAAGTCTCTGACTGTATATCCACTCACCTCTCGCTCAGACTTGTTCTTTAGCTGATCTGCAACAGAAAGCAGTCAGTCAGAGCAGCAGTAAACACTCAGGTCTCAGATGATATACAGTTGAAGTCAGAATTATAAACCCCCCTATGATTTATTTATTTTTTTTTTTCAATATTTCCCAAATGATGTTTAACAGAGCAAGGACATTTTCACAGTATGTCTGATAAAAAAAATTTCTTCTTAAAGTCTAATTTGTTTTATTGCGATTATAATAAGCAGTTTTTAATTTTTAAACACCATTTTAAAGGTAAAAATTATTTGCCTCTTTAAGCTATATTTTTAGTCTACAGAACAAACCATCATTATACAATAACTTGCCTAATTACCATAACCTACCTAGTTAACCTAATTAACCTAGTTAAGCCTTTAAATGTCACTTTAAAATGTATAAGTGTCTTAAAATATCTAGTCAAATATTATTTACTGTCATCATGGCAAAGATAAAGTAAATCAGTTATTAGAAATGAGTTATTAAAACTATTATGATTAGAAATGTGCTGAAAAATCTTCTCTCCATTAAACCGAAATTGAGGGGGAAAATAAACAGGTGGGCTAATAATTAAGGGGGGCTAATAATTTCAACTGAATACAGGATAACACTTTATAATAACTGCACACTATATGTAGGTTAGTAAATTTAATATATACAGTGAGGGAAATAACTTTTGAACACATTGTCGTGTTATTTCAATAATCAAAGTCAAAGTCAAAGTCAGCTTTATTGTCAATTCAGCCACATGTACAAGACATATAGAGAATCGAAATTGCGTTACTCTCAGACCCAAGGTGCTTAACATTAATATAAAAAATATATATATAAAACTATTATATATACTATTATACTATTATAATAGTATATATTATAATAATATACTATTATAACTATTATATATAATAGTTCTAATGGAGCTGTTGACATGGAATTGAACCAGATTTTGGTAAAAACCCAAACAATACAAACATAAAAATAACAAAACAAACAAATCTGAAAGACGAGTTATGTGTAATAACAATTGAATAACACAAGGAGAAAGTGCTGAACTACTGAAATGTATTTAATGCTTTATATAAAAGGCTTTTTTGGTGATGGCAGTTTAAAGACGCCTCACATATGGAGAATGAAATCTTGATGGTTCTGTGGGTCTCGTCTTTAAAATCTGATTTTTATTTTGTATTCTCTATTGGACTCAAGTCAGGTGATTGGCTGGGCCATTCTACAGCTTGATTTTCTTTCTCTGAAAGCATTTGAGAGTTATGGATCATTGTCTTGCTGAAATGTCCACCCTGGTTTCATCTTCATCCTCCTGTTAATGTAGATGTTAGACTGAAGCAGCTGATATTCATTTACACTGATGAAGGGCAGAGGGTTGCTGAAGAACTACTGAGAGGTTTCAGCTGCTGTCTGGGCTTCCACTCCCTTTCTACACCTCACTTTTTTTCATGTGTTAATACTTTTTCCCTGCGTCATTTCACTATATTAGGCATAACTTAATTTGTAAACTAATTAGTTTAGTTTTCTTTGCATATATGGATTTCTTTAGTTGTTACTGACATCCGGGGAAAATTTCAAGTCAACAGCACCTTTATAAATATGTTTTCTGAGAAAAATGGTGACGTGTAAAATATATATTATCCCCACTGTATATGGTAGTAAATTCCAAAGCATTTTCCCAAAAATGTGTGTTAAAATAAGATTCATCCGCACAAATCATTCCATTTGCTGAAACACAGAGGAATGTGTGGCCAAACGAAGCCTTAGAATCACCCAAGAGTGGATGAAAACACCCCCAACAGCACACAAGGGTTAAAACGCTGCTAATTAACCGTCAATATACTGCAAATAATTGATAAAACAACAATAAATAATAAAACATTTCTGTGTTATTCAGCAATACTTTAAACTGAACAATTGGTCACTTTAACGTACGATTCAACGCCAATAACTAAGACTTTAGGTCAAACCACTAACTAGCTGCTTATTAATAGTGAGTATGGTAGCAGCTGGTCTTTGGTAGTGGGTAGGATTAGGGATGTAAAATAAGATCATAGTGCTAATAGAGATGGTGTGAAATGGTGTAAACTGTGTTACCCAATAATACTATTGATTCACAGTGTGCAGTTATTATAAAGTGTCATCTAATACGGCGTCCTCACCCTCCTGCTGGAAGTCTTTCAGAGACACGGTGACACGTTTGTCCTTCCCCTGCTGGTTCTTCTTCCGGTCCTTCTTTCCTCCAGTCTTCGTCTTTGGTGACGCCGTCTCAACTTTGTCAGAATCCTTGAAAGAGAAAATTGCACAATGAAACAACAAACTAGCAACATGACAATGAAACGGCAGTTAAATTATTAGTAGTAGTTTCAGAATTGGGCAGCACGGTGGCACAGTGGGTAGTGCAATCTCCTCACAGCAAGAAGGTCGCTGATTCGAGTCCCAGCAGGGTCAATTTGCATTTCTGTGTGGAGTTTACATTTTCTCCCGTGTTTGCGTGGGTTTACTCCGGGTTCTCCGGTTTCCCCCACAAGTCCAAAAACATGCACTTCAGGTGTAATTGGGTAAGCTAAATTGTCCGTGGTGAATGTGTGTGAATGGGTGTGTGTGAATGTTTCAAAAATGGGCATTCGCTGCGTAAAACATGTGCTGGATAAGTTGGCGGTTCATTCCGCTGTGGCAACCCCAGATTAATAAAGGGACTAAGCCAAAAAGAAAATGAATGAGTTGCAGGATTACTTGCATTTATATTAGGTTTTTAAAACTTATACCAGTTTAACCACAAGAGGGCGCTGTTACACCAGTCAGATGATGATGATGATGATGATGATGATGTCAGCACCAAAGGCTATTTTTATGGCAAGAACATTTCATAAATAAATACACAATTAAAAAAAAAAAAACTAATTAATTAATAAATTAGATAAGATGTTTAACGTTAATGATAAACATCCTACCATTTTTCCTGGTACCACTTTGCTGAATGTATGTTTATCAATTTGTCATTTCAACAATAATCCCTTCATCCACTGGTTTGGAGTGTGCACACATTCCATTGAAAAAGTGTAATCCTGTGTTAAGACGGTAAACAAATCATCCTGTCAAGACAATTCTGTTTCACTGATAAAGGAGTCCTGAGCTTCTGCCAGACTAAAGGTCTGGCTATATAACATCAGATGAAGTGTTATTAAAAAGGGTTGACTGCTGTATTTGGGTCAATGTATGCAGCAAATAATCTAACTTAAACATATGCAAATACACCACTTCTGTGACCTAAATTGTAAATAAAATTTTTCAAAGGACCAAAAAAATAAAAAAAATTCCAGATAAGCTTTCAAGTAGTTTGGTGTATTTTTACATTAATTATTATAATTTATCATCATTTTTTTTTACAATCATCTAAAAACTGCCCCTTTTCAGGAGTACAAATTCAAGCACAACCTTTGAGAGCTCATTTCTGGCTGTCATTTCTGACAAATTTAATAAAAAATAAATAAATAAATTAATTAATTAATAAAAAAAAAAAAAAAAAAAAAAAAGTCATTTAGAGCTGTTTTTTTTTTTTTTTTTTTTTTTAAATGACAACCAAAAATGTCCTGTTTTAAGACACTAAAATCATTTTGACACGACACCAAAGTTTTAGCTTTATTAGTTTTTAAATCTAAAAAAAACCCAACTTTAAAATCACAACATATGAAAACACTTGATACTGTGACAAACTGTATTTAAAAAACTTAGAATAGAATATAGAATATAAAATAAACAAATATTAAGTTTAAATTCATACTCAAACTATTAAGCGCTCTCATTTTTTTTACCCCAACTAGATTTAGTGTCAATGCACACTATATCTGAAGTTTTTGGCCGTATTTCTGCGCGTTAAAAAATAAATTAGACTTCACGTTGTGTTGATCGTATTTGACACGCTGCCTCCGAATCTTATTTCCGTCATAAAAATAAATAAAAAATATTCTATATTTTTTTATTTTTTGCATCTAAAACAAAACACTGAAAGGTGTTTTACTAGTTCAGAGCCACCATACAAGCGAAAAGCTAAATACAGAATGCCGTCATTTGAGCTACAGATAACTTTATGACAAACACAGCGCATAAATTAAAGACAGAATGTGGCGGACAGTAGAGGACCCCGATATGCTGGATTCAATGACTGGTGCACTTCTCTACTGCTGTTTGGTGTGTGTGTCTACATTATAATGCGCAATATTATAATAGAAAGCATGGTCCGCTTTCGTTCTGTAGCACGTCAACGCGCACCATCTATTATAATGTCTATAGACCATTTCAATGTGGTGACTTCACTGGACCATGAACATCTCCTGCTCGTTGTCAGACTAATTCATAACTGTCACAAGATGCAATATAATCATAACTCTATGTTAAAACAGCTATCATAACATTAACAATATATGGACCTTTTTGGATTCTCAGAAGCTATGAAAAATGTAAGAGGAAACACTTTAGGACCACTGTTATTGTTTGAATCCCTCATGGTGTATAGGTACTGCAGTCTCTGTTCAGGATTTGTTTACGTGTGTGAAACATCACAAGCAATGTTTCAAAATTCCACTGATTTCCTGAAATAAACTATTGGATGAACACAGTATGCAGCCTATTCCTCTTTTTTTTCTACTTTGGAGAAGAGAGGAGAACAAAGTATCACTGCTTAAACTGAATTATTTTGTGTTTTTTCATGATGGATTGATTAATGCACATCAGACTCAGTGTGCAAGGTTTGTTTACGTGCTCTGGGAGTATGGGGTCAGAGGCGCTCTGTTAAGGGCCGTCTCGTTCCTGTATGAACAGAGTAGGAATCTGGTTGGCATTGCCGGCAATCAGTCAGACTTGTTTCCAGTGCATGTTGGACTCCAGCTGGATTCACCAATTCTGTTCATAATTTTTATGGACAGAATTTCAAAGTGCAGCCTGGGGCTGGAGGGGGTCCGGTTCAGGGACCACAGGATCTCATCTCTGTTATTCGCAGACAATGTTGTTCTGTTGGCTTCAACGAACATGGACCTTCAGCATGCACTGGGGCGGTTTGCTGCAGAGAGTGATGCGTGGCCATGGTGCTCCACCGGAAAAAAATTAGTATGCCATCTCCAGGTTGGAGGAAAGTTCTTACCCCAGGTGGAGGAGTATCTTGGGGTTGTGTTCCTGAGTGAAGGAAGGATGAAACCTGCGATTGACAGAGGGATTGGTGCAGTGGCAGCAGTAATGCAGCCATTGTGGTAAAGGAGCTGAGCTGAAAGGCAAAGCTCTGGATTTACCAGTCAATCTATGTTCCTACTCTCACCTATGGTCATGTGCTATGGGTCATGACCGAAAGGTCAAGATCTCGGATACAAGAGGCCAAAATGAGTTTCCTTCGCAGGGTGGCAGGATGCACCCTTATAGATAGGGTGAGGAGCTCTGTCACCCGGGAGGAGCTCGGAGTAGAGCCGCTGCTCCTCCACAGAGAGAAGTCAGCTGAGGTGGCACAGGCCACTCTGTTTCGGATGCCTCCTGGACGCCTACTTAGGTTCCAGGTATGTTCCACCAGGAGGCGGCCTCGGGGAAGACCCAGGACACGCTGTAGGGACTATGTCTCTCGGCTGACCTGAGAATGCCTCGGGATTCCCCCCGGAGGAGCTGGAGGAAGTGTCTAGGGTTCCCTCCTAAGGCTGCTGCCCCTGCAACCCAGCCCCGGAAAAGCGGTTGAAAATGAATGAATGAACGAATAAAACGCATACAAAATGTTTGGACTTCAGTGTGCAAAGACATTTAGTGTCCAACACCCAGTTACACCTTTTGCAGCCTCGCAGATATTTTTTGTTCAATTTGACATGCTTTTTTTACAGCTCATTGTGTTCTGTGTCCTGATTAGCGCATTGTGAACACAATCAATTTCCTCCATACTGTGTCTCCTGTATAGTAGAGAATGCGTTTATCTTGCCAAATTGACATAAATCTTCGATTGCTAGCAGTGTCACTCTGAAGTGCTGTACTGTATGTTTGCAAGTTTTCTCCCCAACAATGTTGACGAAATTTTCTGCACACTCAAAGGTACCTGCAGCAGCACCTAAAAGGCTGAGGAAGATGCTAACCATCACACAAAGTTCTGGACATGCTAAAGGAAGGTAGAAGTTGCGTGAATGCTTAAACAAGAGAGAAAGGTGTGAAAATGGTTATGCCTGTCTGAGAAAATAGTGTAGTGAGGGGTTTTACAGCCTTAAAACATCTATAATATTTGCAAAATATAAAGCAGACAACTACACAGATTACACCTATTGCGGGCTAATTTTAGAACGTAACTCCTGCAATTAACGAGAGACTATTGCATACGTATACACAAAAAATATATAATAATAAATGAATAAATGATCTGTATACACAAATGTATCAGAAATATATCAGTACGTTTTTATAAGCAGTCCTTGCTATGCCAACGTACCTTTTTATGTTCCTCAAACTCCAATTTACTGAGCATCAAGGCCTTCTCCAAATCCGCCTCATACAGGTCACTGGTCAGCTGTGACGAACACAAACATGAACACGACTGCATAAAGCATGGAGAGAAATGGGCCACAATAATGACAAACTGTGAGCATTTTACCTGTTCATCTCTCTGCTTCCACTCCTGCCAGTTCTCCTGCGGTTTGGAGCCTTGCTGGACATTTGCCGGATTGATCAGATCATTCGCTAAATCCTGCAGCGTGAGTGAAGGAGGCGCTGTCGACTTCTGAGGGATCTTCTTAAAAGCAAGACTCCTGAGCTGCAATGAAGAAAGACAAAAGCAGCATAAGCAAGGATTTAGTTGAAGTTTTATCCAAAGTGACTTCAGTGTAACCCACAACCCTCCCGTTCCTGAGGATGTTTGAAATCAAGGCCCAATCAATTCTATTTTTGTACCCCTACCCCTTGGCCCTTGAAATGGAGTGTTAAGGGCAAGGGCTTCAAAATTTACCCCTAAGAGATGGGACAGCACTACAACACCTGCACACGTCATCATATGTCATCACGATCTCTTGCTTTAAATGAGATTGACGATCTTGACTGCTGTAGTTATTCCAGTTGCATTATATTTTGGTATTTATCTTCAGGAAATCACAGAAGGCAACGATATCATGTTATCATTACCATATAATGTGGCAATAAGATTGTAACTGTACTGTACATTTACACCGTGGCCATATTCCTCTATGTAAACCACATTAACATTATAGCAGACACTGTAAAAAGCTCATTTACAGCCACTAGACTTTTCTGACAGGGTATTCCAGCGTCATCGAGTGACAGATGTGAAAGTATGAACTACTATACAGGTGTTATTATTAAGGATTATAGATGGCCAAATTTAGCAGGTTTTATGTTAGCGGTTTTTTTTTTTCAAAAGCATGACGGTAAAACACGAACGCAGTTATGAATGTATTAACACACGTGCTTGTTTGCTGTAAAAATTAATAATAATGCCAAAAAGATATTTAATTTTGCATCTGCTTACTTCCATGTGCAGCCATGCTGCTGTTGTAGCTGGTGTATTCTTAGAATTTTTTTTTTTACCCCTTGGTTTCGAGTGTGGTCCTAAAACAAATCTCAGTTTCAAGAGCTATCTAGCCCTTCCCCTTAGCCCTACACCTTCAAGTTAAAGAGAATTGGGTAAAGGGAAGGGCAAAGGGGTGGAATTGGGATTGGGTCCAAGTCATTTCACTCGGCGGTCATCTATGAAACGTCTCTCGAGCAGTATATCTGTCAAAACGAAAACGTCAAATTCTCCAAAATCGCCAAGCTTATGATTAAATTTTATTTTCTGAATCAACAATACAGTTAAACAACAACTCTCTCTTTAGTTTCATATCCAACTATTCGAATCACACAAAATCTGCAGAAACTTATGTTTGGTGTGAGCCCCTCCCCCTGGAGAATCCTCAGTCTATAGTGATCTCTGATTGGCTCCTGTGCTAGAAGGCGAAGCTTCATCCACCAAATTGACAGTTACACTTTTTCCCATTTAAAACCATACGAGTTACACGTCTTGTGTATTCTATTGACCTTATTCTTCAATGCGGAAGTGCGAGCATTTTTGCGATTGTTTTATAACTTCTGATTCAGTTGCCTATGGGAGAAATGGGAATAATAAACGGCAAAAAAAACGGTCAAACTACTTACTCTACAAACAAGTGTTTGCATGACAATACAGACAAAGTAGAATAATAGAATACGAAAATATCAGTTTGCAACACCAAGCAGCAAAACGAGCTGTTTTTAATATCTAAAAATGAATGGAAGTGAATGAGACCGGAAGTTTCGAGCCAAAATGATTCAAATGGCTGCGCCCACTCGTACGCGGAGAATAAGGTGAATAGACCTTTTTTATTGACCTAATTCTTCAATGCGGAAGTGCGCTCGTTTTTGCGATTGTTTTAGAACTTACAATTCAGCTGCCTCTGGGAGAAATGACTAGCAATTATAAACTGCAGAAAACGGTCACACTACTTACTCTACAAACAAGTGTTTGCATGACAACACAGACAAAGTAGAATAATAGAATAAGAAAATATCAGTTTGCAACACCAAGCAGCAAAACGAGCTGTTTTTAACGACTAAAAATCAATGGAAGTGAATGAGACTGAAAGTTTCGAGCCAAAATGATTCAAATGGCTGCACCCACTCGTATGCAGAGAATAAGGTAAATAAAACGCAAAATTACCCATTATGCTTTGCGTGTATGTGTAATAAGGATGCTTGGAACTTTCAATAGGCAGCTTTATGCGTATAAAGAGTCACATTTGGACAGCTTTGAAACTATCAGATAATCTATTTTACTTGCTTTAATCTATTGTATAATACTAATGTTGATCAGTGCCACCTCCTGGACTGATTATTTAAAAAATGTGATCTAATGTGAATGGAAAACAACTGCTGCGACTCATTTACCCTTACTGTCAAATGGCATCACATGCCATTGTTTTTTTGTTTTGTTTTTTTAAATATGTAACCAACCCAAACAAATGTAATTGATCAAAATGTTTGACATACACGCGTACTGTCCCACAAGGGATGCAACGATTATAGATTTTGGTTGTACGATTATAGTCTGAGTAATAAATCACGGTTATAACAATCATTACACATTCATTAAATTCAAAACACTACTAGTTTAGAAAAATCCCATGAAAACACCTTATATTAGTTATGTGTGCCCTTGATGTACCCCTTGATGCTGCTTACGTTCTTGTCACAGTAGAACCGAAATTAGGCACTGAAATCCATATGCTGATTCGATGAATTGTTGACCACAAAACTAGCAAAGTGAGCAAATAAAATTAATAGAGTTAGTTTTAATTTCATGGGGACTTTAAGAATGACAGAGAAAGTTAGGTATAAAAATCTGACTATCTAGACCAGTGATCAGGAAAGCTCACCAGACTAAAATACTTGCCAGTCAGGTTATACAATGCTTGTACTGGTACAGAATAGAAGCTTGACCCCCGATTCACATTCATAAAGATAGTATTTGAGAAATTCTTTATGTTTTGCTCTGATTTATGCTGTATGAACTAATACAGTATAGCTTATAGTTAGACTTAGACAGACAGACAGGCAGACAGACAGATAAATATAGACAGAACGACAGACAGACAGACAGACAGACAGACAGACAGACAGACAGACAGACATAGACAGAACGACAGACAGATCGACAGACAGACAGAACGACAGACCGATAGATATAGACAGAACGACAGACAGATAGAACGACAGACAAAGACAGACAGACAGACAGATAGAACAACAGACAGATAGACAGAACGACAGACAGAACGACAGACAAATAAGACAGACAGACAGAACAACAGACAGATAGATATAGACAGAACGACAGACAGATAGACAGAACGACAGACAGACAGATAGACAGACTGACAGACAGATAGACAGAACGACAGACAGACAGACAGAATGACAGACAGACAGATATAGACAGAACGACAGACAGATAGACAGAACGACAGACAGATAGACAGAACGACAGATATAGATAGAACGACAGACAGATAGACAGAACAACAGACAGACAGATATAGATAGAACGACAGACAGATAAGACAGACAGACAGATAGATAGATAGACAGAACAACAGACAGATAGACAGAACGACAGACCGATAGATATAGACAGAACGACAAACAGATAGACAGAACGACAGACAGACAGATATAGATAGAACGACAGACAGATAAGACAGACAGACAGACAGACCGATAGATATAGACAGAACGACAGACAGATAGACAGAACGACAGACAGACAGAATGACAGAACGACAGACAGACAGACAGAACGACAGACAGACAGACAGACAAAACGACAGAGAGATAGACAGACAGACAGACAGATAGATAGATAGATAGATAGATAGATAGATAGATAGATAGATAGATACATTTGTTTTCTGTCACCTCATTAGCTTCACTCTGCTGCTGTTCCTTCTTTCGTCTCCTCTTTTCCTTCTTTTTCTCGTTATTTTGGCTGTTCTTCCCGCTAGGAGATTTCCCAGAGCGGGGCTTCCCTGCTCCTCGACCCGCCGCCTTCGGCTTTCCTACATCTGAATCTGAGTCCGAATCAGAGTCAACCTGCAGCAGGGCAAAGCGTGAGGCGGTGGTGGGCACGGAGATCACTGCTGATGCCATCCTGGACCTGCCAATCACACCATCAACACCAGTCAATGCCACATTCACTTGACGAGAAATAAAGTAGGGATGCAACGAATAACCGGTTTCATTATTAACTAGGGGTGTAACGGATCACAACCCACGGTTTGGAATGCACGTGACATGTAGATGAAGAACTTTTTTGAACATGTAGGTTAATCCAACATTTAAAACAAATGCAGAGAGATCACCTCCCGCGTCATTTAAACCGTGTCTATGAAAGCATTTGGGCTTCTCTGTAAATATAATAACTGAAAAAGTTGTGGTGGAACCTACCTAAATGCTTTCTTGGGCTATTATTTAAAGGTGTTTTCTGTCACTGTTTGTTTAGCCTGCATTAATGCATTCAGTGTAAAGCTGCACAGTTAAACATTAAAAAATCGTGATCTCAATTCAAACCCGAGTAAAATGAACGATAAATGATAATAATGATTTGCATATGTTTATTAATCCATCGAAGTGCTGCATTCAAAACTGCGTTCGATCAAGAGAGATTCAGATTTTACGCTATTTCAGTTCGTTACAAACAATTAAATAACACAGAAGAACTGGGAGAACGGTTTATAGTTCAGATATAAACACTGATGATTATGGTAAAGATTAAAATCACTGTTTAATGGAACTTGACGCTGGTGAATGTTGTAGCAATTACATACTGTAACCAACAGGAGGCGACAAACAACCATCAAAATGAGGTCACTGAATAGGTTTTCAAAAATGATCCATCTATAATGAAACATGTTTTATGTGTGAATTGTTGAATCATTCATTCAAAATAAATATGATATGTTGGACAAGATGTAGGATTTCTATATTTAGTATTATCAGCAACAGTAGCAAACATCATTTTTCATATTGAATATGCTCCTTTTTTTCAGCTGGGTCATTCTTGATTTTTTATTAAAACTACAGGTTAACACTGTTTCACCTCAATGTCCAAAATGCAATAATAGTATCGGCACGTTTTTTCATCGTCTGTGGGAATGTCTATTGATTGCAGATTTTTGGAATGACATTTGTGACTAACTGTCCATAATACATAAACAGAAGGTTACAGCGTCCCCATTAATGTGCTTACTAGGTATTCTGCCCTCCTCTTTTTTGGAACAAACAGTCTTCAAATCTCTACTGATGCTGGGGAGGAAAATAATTATGAATAAATGGGTCGGGACAGAACCCCTTCTTGTCAAGGACTGGATAATCCTGATTAAAGAAACCATATTGATGGAAAAAATTGGACATATTAAAAGAAAAATCCAAGCCATTTCAAAAAATTCCTTTGAACTGTCTTGGGATTGATTATAATTCTATTATGTATCCTTAATTGTACACACCACAATATTGTAATATTGTTTTGAATAAGACCAAACTGCTGTTTTTAATTTTATTTATTTTTCCATCTTATAATTTTTATTTATTTTTCTTTTCTATTTTTTTCCTTAAAATACTGTATACTCTAGTAGTATGTTCTACTCAGTACTGTGTACATACGACTAATTTTTAAAAATGCAATTAAAAAAAATAATTAAAAAAATAAATAAAATTACAAATTTTAAGTTCTGTTTGTTAAACCAATGGTTTTTGCTGTAATATTTTTGTATAAATCGGACTGTGATCAGTTACACCACTACTATTAACCACGCTTTAATTCGTCACGGTTAATTAATCATTCATAAAAGCTTCTCAACTCCGCGTTTCTGCACAGAACAAAACTAAAGAAAGTTATGCCAACTCTGCGCTGGTTTAAAAGTTTTGAACTTGTACACGGAGAGTTTATTTCCAATGAAGGTGCACAGCTTCTGGAGTGCATATTCAGAGCAATGTGCACACTGCGCACGAGCGGGTGCAATGCGCTCTGACTTTCCAGTTGCAGCTAGTTAAAACGTCTAAACTTTCCAGAATGAGTCATGTGACAAGAACAGACCGCTCAGCTTCATATTTTGTGTGGAATAAACATTTCTACTCGCGTCCAAGAAGTTTAAAAAAATCCAAAATGAAAATACTAAACATTTTTGTAATATAGTTGATCAAAAGTGCCTTACAGACAGAGGTTCAGCAGCCTTTCACTACATTTGTTCTCTTTAGAAGAAATACTTACAATAGATTTATGTTCGACAAATACAATGTTTTTTATTTATTCTTATTTTTACATTTATTTATTGCTCTGTCATTTATTTTCAGTGTTAAACTATTATTGTTTAAATGTCAAAAACTTTTTTTTACTTATTTTTTAAGTCCAAAGACAAATGGACTATTGTTTGTTTAAATATCATTTTGTGCTGTAATAAATGGTTACTGAGCAGCAATAACACTTTAAAATAAGGTGTTTTCAAGTAATTTTCTAAACTAGTAGGGTTTTGAAATGAACGAATGCATAATAATCATGATAACCATGATTATTCCACAAACTATAATCGTACAACCAAAATTTATAATCGTTGCATCCGTAGGCAGAAGTTTAAATAAAATTGATATCTTCTAAATGCTAATTTTGTCACTGATTTCCCTACTAAAAAAAAAACTGCTTAAACCAGCCTGGTTTTAGCTGGTTGACCAGGCTGGTTTTAGAGGGGTTTTGGCCACCTCCAGGCTAGTTTCCAGCAATTTACAGCCTGGTCTTGGCTAGTCAGGCTGGAAAATGACCAGCTAAAACCAGCTTGACCAGCCTGATTTAAGCTGGACATAGCTGGTTTTGGCTGGGCTCCTAGCTTGGCTAAGCTGGTCATCTCCCAGCCTGACCAGCTAAGACCAGGCTGGAAATGGCTGGAAACCAGCCTGGAAGTGGCCAAAACCCCTCTAAAACCAGCCTGGTCGACCAGCAAAAACCAGCCATCCAGCCTAGGCTGTTTTTTTCAGTAGGGTTGGAGCACATTAGCTTATAGATGTCTTTAAAACTAACAATACTGACATTAACATCTAAAAAAAAAACCTATTTAAGTGTCATGGCACCTTTAAAAGTATAACAGCAAATTTCTAATACAAAATTAAAAGTACACAAATCTAATTAATGGTGCAAATTGATTTAGAAATAAATAAACAAATGCAGGTTTAAAAGGTCACAAATAACCTAAATTTATCCTGATGTCATACATTTTGGTAACTTATTAGATTGTAGCTTCATCAGAACATGTTTTTTTCAGGGAGGGGAGACCGATTCCGATCCAACAGGCAACCAAACCAAACCTGACGTTGCAGAATATCACAAAAAAAACGTGCATTTTAACGTTACACAGACCTTTAATAAGACATCGAAGCGCTAAAAATGCATTTATATACTATATTTACAATATACCCATTATAATTATCATTAGTTAACTGTATGAAAATAATGAGTGGCGTCTCTAGGACTAACGTTAGCAAGTAATAGCATTCAAAAATCAGTGCTAACGTACATCTATCATAACAACTTTGCGGATGACGTTTGAATATGTTAGCATGCTAGACTTAAATAAGCAAATAAAACCAGGTTTAATGAGCATTGTTCTCTGAATAAGCGCAAACCACTTGACAATTAGAAGATGTAGTACATAATCGAGTGGTGAATGTAGTGCTCGCTGAACAACCGCTTTAGATGTAACGTTAACGTTTCTCGTCGTTATGCAATATACGTTTAAATAAGGCTGATATCCTGTGGTTTTTAGTCATTATACCACTCGCTACCAAAAATGTCGCTAGCTTAGACTTTTTTTTAGCTCGCTAGTGTTGAAAACAAGTAACAAAGGCGCCCTGTTCACAGTAATATTGCCTCAGCGGGTTTCTTCCTTTTAAACGCGTCTTTTGCAAACGCGTATGGATTATAAGTAAAAGGCGCTGTTATAATTAACTAAGCAAACTTTCACCTGGTTAGGACTTGTCGGTACCTTCGGCTTCGTGCAAGTGGAAACTGCTACACAGACGTGAGTATGGCGGCCTGAATGGACATAAAAGCTTCAGTGGTTATTATTGGGTGGAAATGTTGTCAGTAACTGAAACTTGAGTCAATTTAGACTGACTCCCTCCAGGTGGCGCTCTGTGGCTCAGAAAAAACTGAAGAAAAGTATTTGTTTGTCACTAAATGTTTCCTAAAAATGAATGAATTGTTCTGTGAATACCTTACATACATGGTGTTAGCACTTGTGGCAAAATAAATGATGTTACGAATAATAAATCAGTACGACTCCATACGACTGCGGTCGTAATTAAAGATGAGAAATGCAACACATACCACGTGACAACGTTAATAATCTTGAGGCGCATTTTCCACTGTGTTTTTTGTAAACAATTAGTATTATTCATTCGTTTATTTTCTTTTCGGCTCAGTCCCTTTATTAATCTGGAGTCACCACAGTGGAATGAACAACCAACTATCCAGCAGGTTACTGGGAAACATCCATACGCTCTCACATTCACTCATACACTATGGTAGTGTAGTCTATTCAATTCCCCTATAGCGCATGTATTTGGACAGTGGGGGAAACCGGAGCACCTGGAGGAAACTCACGCCAACACGGGGAGAACATGCAAATTCCACACAGAAATGCCAGCTGAGATTCGAACCAGCAACCTTCTTGTTGTGAGGCGACAGTACTAACCACTGAGCCAGAGTCTCCCCTGTTACTACTAAAATCCAGGTGGGATAGCCCAGTTGAGGATGTTTTAGTAACTGATTCAATAGATTATGTGCAGGAAAACAATGAGTGGATTGATGTGAGTTTACCTAAAGATGAGGGATAGATCCTAGTGTTCCAGATGACCAGAGACACTCATCGCTTAAACCACCCTGCACCAGACACCTAGCTAAACATATGAACATCTAGAGAACACATCCGCTTCCTTCACAACTACAAATAGAAATGGACTCAAGCATTAAAGAGGCTGCAAACATTACCATGAACACTTACTGTCATTTTTAAGCTATGAAGCCTGTATGCAGATTTCTGTATACATGATACATTTATTCATTAATTCATTCATTTTCTTTTTGGCTTAGTCCCTTTATTAATCTGAGGTTGCCACAGCAGAATGAACCGCCTACTTATCCAGCATATGTTTTATGCAGTGGATGCCCTTCCAGCTGCAACCCATCACTGGGAAACATCCACACACATACACTACGGCCAATTTAGCTAATTCAAGTCACCTATAGCACATGTCTTTGGACTGAGGGGAAAACCCGAGGACCCGGAGGAAACCCAAGAACATTCAAAGCCCACACAGAAACGCCAACTGACCCAGCCGAGACTCGAACCAGCGACCTTCTTGCTGTGAGGCGACAGCACTACCTACTGCACCACCGCGTTGTCTAAAGCGTGTTTGGCTTTCGTTTAATCTGTTACATCAGATTTAGGCTAATTTATCTGAATGTGATTCAAATGTTGTGGGACACAAAACAGAACTTTGCCATGCTTAAAGCTTGGAGCTAGAATATAGCCTAATTAAAGTTAGTCTCCATGTGTGGTTAGCACAAACTCCACGGTCCACTTAAGATGAGTTCTCAAATCACGGAAATTTTGCACGTAATGGATAATTGAATTGGTCAAGCAGTGTATTTCTGCATATAATCACTCACTTTTCTGACACATGTACTGTAAAGGACGCGCAGTAAGCAGATCTATTTTCTAATTTAAATATGTAATTCCAAATTATTTATTTTAAAATAAACTAATGTTTAGATTTCAAAGATATACAAATAGATATACAAATATGTCAATTAATCTGCCTCGTCATTATGGTGATATTGGAGAGATCATTTATTTTCTGAGGTGGTTCTTGATGAAGTTTGCGAACCCCTGATCAAATACATTGGTGAGCCACCCAGGAACGGTAAAGCCAAATAAAGCAAAATCTAACAATTCTTCAGATTATTTGTTAAAGTTATACAAGCTATTTGAAAACTGATATGTTTGTTACACTCAAAATATATCAAACTCAAAAAAATGTGTGAAAGTTAGCTGTTTGTTCAAACTACTTATTTAAAATGAGCTGAAACAACACAACTCTTGAGCTTTTTTGGGGGGACATCTTAATTGTTTTAAATTCAACCCACTTAACTTTGTAAAAACTAATAAGTTAACTTAAATCCTTCATGTTCTCCCAACACAAACTGTGTGGAACCATGCAATGTTTAAAGTGCATGTAAAAAAACAAGGCCTATACTGGTTCCCATGAAATTAAAATAAAGATTATTAGATTTTAGAATCAGTATGTCAGTTTTAAAGATGTCTGTAAGCTACAGTGTGCTCCAAAACAGTGACAAAATTTGTGTTTAGAAAAATATAAAACTGACATAAACATTTAAAACATTTTCAGTTTTCCGTGAACTAACCCTTAAGTTAAAAAACAATATATTCCAGATGTATATCGCCTCGTTTCACCATTTTATTTAGAGTTATAAACAGCATGATAGAAAAAGGCGATGCTGTCAATAGTAGATGCACCGTGTGTGATGGATTGGGATGTGGGCCATTTCTTTGTGGTGTTTTTTGGCATATGGCCACAGGTAAAAGTCGATGAGAGCAGAGTTGATGTGGCAGCTCTTCCCATCTTTCTCCTCCACCAGTTTCCACAGATGCTGTCGGATCTTCTCCACACACCAGATGGAGCAACCCCTGATCTCCACCTCTCGCCTCTCCCCCGAGCTCAACAATTCACCTGCGAAACAATAATTCAATCAAGTTTTTTTGTATAGCACTTTTCACAATAATTGTTTCATCAATCAAATTCGGAAAAAGTTAAGGTTATTGGTTACTATAACTTTATTAGTTACTAATAAATTTAATTAACTAGTAACTAATAGCTTTTAACAGATAAAGTTATTATATATAAACATAGTTAACCTGCAGTTATATAGTATATTTATGATGTATATGTGCACATTCAATCAAATGTATGTGTGTATTAAGTGTATGTGTTCGAAGTCCTCAATGGATAACAATCATTTATTTATTGACAACCCCAAATCAGAAAAGGTTGGGACAGTATGGAAAACGCAAATAAAAAAAAGTAATGGCTTCCAAATTTACTTAGACTTAGTACAAAAGTAACATCCAAGAAAGGTCTAGTCCTTTAGGAGCAAAGATGGGCCGAGGATCACCAGTTCCTCAAAGAAAGATAGGAAGACATTTGGATATCTCACCTTCAACAGTGCATAACATCATTTAAAAAAAATCAAAGAATCTGGAGGAATTTCAGTGCGCAAAAGGACAAGGCCGCAAGCCTAAGCTGAACAACCGTGATCTCAGATCCCTCAGGTGGCACTGCATCAAAAATCCTCATTCATTATATGCGATATCACCACATAGGCTCAGGACTACTTTGGCAAACCACAAAATGTATTTACTTCCAAAAATGCCACTTAAAACTGTATTGTGCCAAAGGGAAGCCCTATGTTAACAGTGTCCAGAAGTGCCATCAACTTATCAGGGCTTAGAGGCATCAGGGATGGACCATAACAAAGTGGAAACACGTACTGTAGTCAGATGAATCAGTATTTCAGGTCATTTTTGGGAGAAAAGGATCATCCAGACTGTTACCAGCAACAAGTCCAAAAGCCAGGGTCTGCCATGGTCAAGTGCCCTTGGCAAAAGTAACATACACTTCTTTTCCATTAATGCTAAAAATTACATGGAGATTTTGGAGCACAATATGCTGCCTTCAAGTAGACATCTTTTCCAGGGACACCCATGCATATTTCAAGACAATCCAGAACTGCACACATTACAAAGTCCTGGCTGCAGAGGAATTGAATACAGGTTCCTGACTGGCCTCACTGCAGTCCCGTCCTGTCTCCAATAGTGAAGGTGTAGTGCATTTTGAAGCGCAAAATGGAACAACAAAGACCCCGTACTGTTGCCCACCTGAAGACTTGTTTGCAGGAAGAATGGGATCAGAATTACACCTGAAACACTTCATCACTTGTTGTCTTCAGTCCCTAAATGTCTTTAAAGTGTTGTGAAAAGGAATGGCAACATTAATCTTTGCACCACTGCATGCATCTAATTACAATACTGATATAAGTCTCAAAAGAACTCTCAAAAAAAAAACATCTGCACTGCTGTGAGGAAAACGGTTTCTTCACTCGTAATCCCTTGCATGTTGCACTCTTTCAAATAGATTTTAAAACAGCTCAGAATTTTTTAAATATCTCCAGAATAGCTAAAGAATAGCTAAATAAACTACAAACCATTTTTAAGTGTCTCCATAAGGGCATCGGAGTAGCGTAAAGCCCCCAGGTACACCAGGCCTTGTGGGACCCTGTAGTCAGCGAACATGGTCAGGTAGTCGAGGTTAGGGATGTTGCCTTCTCCTCGTGCCTCCATGATGCCCCAAAAGTCTGCCACAAGAATCTGAGCCCTCTTGTAAAACGAGATTCTCTTACCCTACAACAGCAAACAAATATATATACCTATTAACAAAACATTTCTATTAATATAGAACTGTGAAAAAGGCTTAGACCACTAGTAGTTACACCCAAAAAACAAAGGTTTGAAGTCGGTTATTTCTACATTTAGAAATAACCGACTTTAAACCTTTTATTTGGTATATATTTGGGTGGGGTAGGGCTTTATAACAAGCTGTTTTTACTGTATAAAATATGTAATGGAGGCCAGCTAGCAAAGTGCTATGCAGGTAAACCTCACTCCTTTGAGCTCTAAAAGGTGCTCTAGCAACAGATGCTGGAAACCATGATCTTTAGCCTCCTTGTTAGAGCAACCAACTCCCATACAAAGAATCACCGGTTCGATCCCAGCTCAGAACGGGTTGGGTGCAGTAGGGATCTGTGGGTTACATGTGGGGGCTCGTCCGGAATGGGAGTGAGGTTTAGGGGGATGAGTGTAACAGAGGCCAGCTAGCGAAAGCTATGCAGGTAAAACCTCACTCCTCTGACCTCTAAAGATGCTCTAGCAACAGACGCTACAGGCTATGGTCTTTAGCCACCTTGTTAGAGCAACCGACTACCATACAAAGAATCGCCGGTTCCCAGCACAACATACAAGAAAAAGTTGTTCAACTTTGCAATACGGGACATGTAATTCAAGTTGTATTTCTTAGCATGAACAAACAACAATCGTATTACAGCATTTATTCATGCTTGTTGACATCAGTTAATGAAATTACAGTTGTTCGTTGTTAGTTCATGTTAACTCACAGTACATTAACTGTTATTACACAGGTGTCTGGAATACTAATTTTTGATTGGACAGTTGCGACATTTCAAGGTATGTTATTCCGAGATAACAACCGCTGAATAACACAGGCTCATCCGGGAACTTCAAATCACCTTAACCGTGAATACATTCAAATCCATATACTTACATCCACATTTATATGTATCTGCTTGTCTGTCACTCCACTGCTTTTAACTCTTTGGTGCTGCCTTGTGAACGAATAATATGTAGGTTAGTATATGCTTTATTCAGTCAATTTCGTTTCTGTCAGCTTTACGTTTTTGACTGTTTGGCACCATCTTGTGACTGAATAATGCACAGGTTAGTGTATACTCCATCAGCTGTTTCTGTCAGCTGTCCATGTAATTAAGAATCAATAAAGTATTACAACTCAGAACAATTTAGGTTTCATTTTCATGTTTTTTGAGTAAAAAGAGGATAAAGTACATCCATGATGGTTTTCCAACCCAATCTCACGGCAATTCGTAATTTTTTGTGATGTAGTAGCTAATTCGTATGAATTCAGTACAACCTAATTCGTACAATTTAGTATGATTTGCTCATCACCCAATGACAGTTGAGTTTAGGGGTGGGGTCGGGTGCCACGCCTTCCTTTATGAATTTGTATGAATTAGCCACTGAACTGACAAATGTAAAATACTTACGTTGTCTCATGAGATTTCGTAGAAAAAAGCCTTTCGGTCTTATGCGACAGTGATCCAATTGGCGCCATCTTGTGACTGAACAACGCACAGGTTAGTGTATACTCCGTTTTCATTTATGTCAGCTTTGCCTTTAATTAAAGAATTACTAAACTATTATGGCTCAGAACACTGCTTTGTGTCTAATTTTTATGTTTTATGACATCCAGGACTGTTGTTATCACAGAATAATGCACTTTGGCCTTTATTCTTAGGGCTTTTTTCTGCGATAACCACCTCCTGGATGTACTTCATCCCTTACTTAACTATGTATCCCGTATTGTAAAGTGTGACCGAAAAAAGCCACAGCGGAATGAACCGACAACTACCCTGGCATATGTTTTATGCAGCGGATGACTTTTCAACCACAAACCAGTACTGGGAAATAAATCAAACATCAGTAACCTCAAATGTGGCTTCATCTCTATATGATGGGATGTTCTCCACAATGTGCTGGACCATCTTCTGGGCATCATTTTCACATGGGCTCATAAATGTGCGGAAAGATCCTCCGTGCTTGACGAGCACCCGTCCAGCCTCCGTCAGGGCCTGGTGCCGCTCTCTCAGCATGGGCATGGGTGTAGAGCTGTCCGAACGCAGCACCTTTGCCAACTCGGACTCACTGATCTGACTGAAGAAGCTAGGGTTTGTAATGGGCACTCCTAAAAAACAGAAAAACATCAGCATGTGGACATTTTCTGTTTGTTTCGACTTGTGTATTTGTCTTTTTCCTATATGAATTTACCTATTCATTGGTTAACTGGGGTGATCATTATTTGCTGGTGTGATGTTTAGTTTTGCCACTGTCACACTAGAGTTTGAATATGCGAAATTCTGTCGTAAGGCAGATTGTTGACTATTGTTCACTTGATACTGAGCCTTTAATTGACATTTATAAGGGATTTATAAAGCATAAATAGTCCTCACTTTAGATTAGGTCACAAAACTGCATGAAGTTGAGTTATTAAAGCATTTATTAACATATTAGTTAACTATTAGTATATGCCTGAATAATAAGACATATAAACGTTGATTTCAATAGTTTATTAATCGTTTACTAACTCATTCTGAATGATCCTAAAAACCCTCAACTACTTTTAAATACAAATGGTTTGTAAATAATGCGATACTTAATTTAGTAATGAAAAATAAATCATTAACAAAGTATGAAAGTACAAGTATTAAGCACATTATAAATATGTTTGTAAGTCAAGAATACAGCGCTTGTAACTGCAGTTATAAACTGCTTACTAACGCTTATTAATGTAGAGTTAATGCTTAACAGATAATGAATTAACTATTTGCTAATGCTTAATAAATGATTTATAGTGTGTAGTTATTAAAGTGTTAACTTTTTGATCGCCTCTGCTGTTAAACATCATTAGGGAAATATTTTAAAAAATTCACAGAAGGTCTAATCATTTGTACTAAAACTATATAATATTTACATTACTCTCAATGTTGTCACTTCTTACCACTGACTGGTTACTTTCTATCCGTTTTATTTATATCTTTATTTATTGTCCCTTATGTATGTACTCTCACCTGTCCACCAAGTTACCTTTACATGCATGCACACACACACGCACCTGCCAGTACGTCACTGTATTGTTGTTTTTTTTGTTTTCAAAGCAAGAAAACATGAAATTTTGCACACACATCAAACGCGGTGTAAATGGTCGGCTGATATGGGTCCCGGAAGTGGGTGTGGCAAAATGACTCGACAGCACCACCTATATAAATTAAATGGACGGGCCCCCGAGCTACGAATAACGCACATGCACGAAAATTGGCACACACCTTAAACATGCCAAGACCTACGAAAAAGTCTCAAGGAGCGAAATCTCAAACCCAACAGGAAGTCGGATATTTATAGCTTCCTGCGGCGAAAAAGTGGCGTTTTTGCCATTTCCAGGCGTTGTACTTTAACAAACTCCTCCTAGGGATTTGATCCGATCGACACCAAAATTGGGTTTTGTCATCTAAAGGCCTTGGCAATGTTAAATTGCGAAGCTTTAGAGTTTTCGTCGATGGGCGTGTCCGTGGCGGCCTCGCAAACTTTGACGATTCGCCACGAAACAGGAAGTCGTTATAACTAAGGCATGCATTATCCGATCTGCCTCAAAATTCACACGTTTTATAACCGTCCTGACCTGAACACGTTTACATGCCAATATCCCAATACTTTGTGTTTTCTTTGTATTTGTTTGATCCCACTTTGTGTACTTTTTGCATATTCTGATTAAAAAAAAAACATTTTCTATAGGAAGCTTTACAATATGATTTTTGTACTGAAGCCAAATCTGGAGGAATCTCACTAAATAACTTATGATAACAGTCTAGTAGACTAGTACTTGCAAATTTATATATATTAAATAAAAAATAGCAAAATGTATATTGTATAAAAAATGCATAAAATTATGTTGAAATTTTGTAGCTTATTATTTTTTTCCCAATATTTCGCATGAATTTTAATGTATTATCATCCTTTTTTAAATGATGTTCGTTGACTAAAATACTATTTTAACAAATATATCTGTTTAATTTAAAAAAGTATATAATATAATATAATATAATATAATATAATATAATATAATATAATATAATATAATATAATATAATATAATATAATATAATATAATATAATATAATGCAGTGGCACAGTAGCTAGTGCTGTCGCCTCACAGTAAGAAGGTCGTTTCTGTGTGGAGTTTGCATGTTCTCCTTGTGTTCACGTAGGTTTCCTCCGGGTGCTCCGGTTTCCCCCACAGTCCAAAGACATGCGGTACAGATGAATTGGGTAGGTTAAATTGTCCATAGTGTATGTGTGTGTGAATAAATGTGTATGTGTTTCCTAGTGATGGGTTGCAGCTGGAAGGGCATCCGCAGCATAAAACAAATGCTGGATTAGTTGGCGGTTCATTCCGCTGTGGCGACCCCAGATTAATAAATGGACTAAGCCGAAAAGTAAATGAATAATATAATATAATATAATATAATATAATATAATATAATATAATATAATATAATATAATATAATATAATATAATTTAATATAATATAATATAATATAATATAATATAATATAATATAATATAATATAATATAAAATAATATAATATAATATAATTTAATATAATATAATATTATATAATATAATATAATATAATTTAATATAATATAATATAATATAATAAAATATAATATAATATAATATAATATAATATAATTTAATATAATATAATATAATATAATATAATATAACATAACATAATATAATATAATTTAATATAATATAATATAATATAATATAATATAATATAATATAATATAATATAATATAATTTAATATAATATAATATAATATAATATAATATAATATAATTTAATATAATATAATATAATATAATATAATATAATATAATATAATTTAATATAATATAATATAATATAATATAATATAATATAATATAATATAATATAATATAATATAACATAATATAATATAAATACTACATACTCCTAGCTGCCAAAAGTGAAAAAAGTAAGCATCATCACCTTCCTCCATGGCTCTGGTGATGGCGGCACAGAGAGACATGTACCCTCGATAGGTGTCTCCCCTGCACACCACCTCGCACTGCTCGTCCTCTTTCTCAGGCCAGAAGGAGAAGTTCATGGTGTCCGTCACAAACACCCAGTTGATGGCGTCGTCTGAGTCCGGTGAGGGTGCCAGTGGATTCATCTTCTTCCAGCCGCTGGCGGTGAACTCATCACTGTCCCGGAGCTCATAGATCATCTGTGCCACACGTTTAACACCGTCTTCATCCACAAACACATCCCGACTGCGCTCGGACACAAACCGACCGGACTCTCGAGGGGACATCGGCGGCTCCATTCCTTCTGTTAGGAGAAAGACTGTGAGACTGTGGCTATAACACTAGTAAAATTATCAATGTTTGATATTTTTTATTTCTATTACTATTATTAATATATAATTCATTCATTCCTTTTCAACCACTCTTCCAGGGCCGGGTCGCGGGGGCAGCAATCTCAGGAGAGAAGCCCAGACTTCCCTCTCCCCAGACACTTCCTCCAGCTCCCCCGAGAGGATCCCGAGGAGTTCCCAGGCCAGCCGAGAAACATAGTCCCTCCAGCGTGTCCTGGGTCTTCCCCGAGGCCTCCTCCCGGTGGGACATGCCTGGAACACCTGCCTAGGTAGGTGTCCAGGAGGTATCAGATGCCCAAGCCACCTCAGCTGACTTCCTTCGATGTGGAGGAGCAGCGGCTCTACTCCGAGCTCCTCACCTATAAGGGTGCGGTATGCCACCCTGCGAAGGAAACTCATTTCGGCCACTTGTATCCGAGATCTTGTCCTTTCGGGCATGACCCAAAGCTCATGACCATAGGTGAGAGTAGGAATGCAGATTGACCAGTAAATCAAGAGCTTTGCCCTTTGGTTCAGCTCCTTCTTTACCACAAAGGAACGGTACATCGACCGCATTACAGCTGCCGCTGCACCAATCCGCCTGTCAATCTCACGTTCCATCCTCCCTCACACGTGAACAAAACCCCAAGATACTTGAACTCCTCCACCTGGGGTAAGAAGTTTCCTCCAACCTGGAGATGGTATACCACCTTTTTCCAGTGGAAGCACCATGGCCTCGGACTTGGAGGTGCTGATTCTCATCCCAGCCGCGTCACACTCGGCAGCAAACCGCCCCAGTGCATACTGAAGGTCCATGTTTGATTAAGCCAACAGAACAACATCATCGTTGAATAACAGAGATGAGATCCTGTGGTCCCTGAACCGGACCCCCTCGAGCCCAAAGCTGCGCTTTGAAATTCTGTCCATAAAAATTATGAACAGAATTGGTGACAAAGGGCAGCCCTGTCGAAGTCCAACATGCACTGGAAACAAGTCTGACTTATTGCCGGGAATGCGAACCAAACTCCTACTCTGTTCATACAGGGACGAGACGGCCCATAACAGAACGCCTCTGACCCCATACTCTCAGAGCACCCTCCACAGAACGTCACGAGGGACACGGTTGAATGCCTTCTCCAAGTCCACAAAACACATGTGCGCTGGTTGGGCATACTCCCATGAACCCTCGAGCACCCTGGTGAGGGTATAGAGCTGGTCAAGTGTACCATGGCCTAAATGAAAATTCTGCAATATCAGCACTCGTACAGCCTCCTCACCCTTGTGTATTACTCTGCCTACATAGTGACACAAGCAGAGGAATAATCTCACAACAGTTTGACAAATATTGCAGCTGTTGGACAACATAATGCACTTTTGGGGCATTTTTAGGTGAGAATGTAGTTAGAAGATTTAGCGCGTCAGCAGCTGAGTGGAGAGAGCAAAGAAATTGACGGTTGACGTTCCACCACACGATGGCGACAGAGACTGCATAATAAGTCCTTAGGAGAGAAAAACAGCGTTTTCTCAGCGTAAATTTCTATCTACAGCTGAACAAATCACTATAAAACAGGTAAGTGACATCCTGAGTCAATCTCTCTCTTTTGTATGTTGTAGTGCTGTATTTATACAACAGTAATCTGCTAGTGTTCGCTTTGCTCTGGCTTTTCGGGGTTAATTTTTGTGATCTCCTGATTGCAACAGAGAAATACTGGGGAATCTCTGTAGACTGATGGCATTTCATGCCGTTCAGCCTTATAATGTTAAAATGTCAGCAAAATCAGCTGTTTTGTCATCATTTTAGACATTATGCTAGTAAATCATTCAAACACTAGCTCTAAAGTGACGTTGGTGAAGTAGTAACGGTTTCTGCTGTTCTGACGTCACCTGCAGATGTGGATGAACGGTGAAAGAAAGTAGTTCCTCTTAAAAAAGGGTTTTTGAGACTCAGTGTTTTCTTTTCTTTTTTATATACATGATTATGCCGTCAAACTGTTGTATAAACGCAATATCACACTCGTAGTAGTGCGATATGGGTGTATATCAGTACTGCTGGGGCACTAATGCGCTCGGCATGTGGCCTCGAACCAACGCACGTCTCTCAGTAGTGCCAATATACAGCCATATTGCATTGCACTGTGATATTGCTTATATATAATATTTATATACAAATTACAAATCTATGCGAAACTTTTTTGTCACAGATACTTGCATTTATATATAATTTGTATCATTTACATATATTTTATATCTAAATATAAATAAACATTTTCTCAAATATATGCATATGCAAATATATATATATGTATGTATGTATGTATGTATGTATGTATGTATATATATATATATATATATATATATATATATATATATATATATATATATATATATATATATATATATATATATATATATATGTATGTGTATAAACACACACACACACAGCTCATACACATATAATATGTCAAAAAATTTATTTAGGATGAGATTAATTTTTTTTAATAATATAATCATTTATATATTTATTTATTTATTTATATTAATATCCTGTTTGTTTAGTTTTTTCCTATTCTATCTACTTTTTCTAACACTAAAAAAAATCACAATTTCTACTGTAGAATATTTTTTAGAATTGCTTATTTCTCTGAATTTGAACATTGTTTGATACATTTGGTATAATTTAAGTCAGCAAAATAAATCTAAATTGAACACTGTTCTAGAGGTTTTTGTATATTTGATTAAACAATTTAATATTTAATTATTTAATTAATAACGTAAATACTGTGTATTTTATCAACATTATTTATTTTTCATTATTTATTTTTATCAACAACAGTACTATTTCTCAATTTCAATTTCATTTTTCTCGAAACATGTTTTGTGCCTTGACAAACTCTTTCTAAAAAGCGGATGTACAAAATTAATCGCTGCTCTAAAAGTCTTTTAAAAGCAATCCTTCTGTAATTCTCAATCACGCTGGATATCGAAAGAAGCAACCCAATGGCAGAAGTGAGAAGGGTTATGACAGACATGACAGAGCGCAGGAGGATCTGTGAATGGCTCTGGAACAAAGTTTTACATCCACTGCAAACATTACAGGCTTGTCTTCCTTGTAGGTAAAGTTGTTTCACAGAATTATCTGTAATTCATAATACACACCTGTTGTAGTGTCCGTGTTGTGCGGGCTGCTTCTTCCCGCTTGCTTAAACTGCCCCTCTCGCGCGTGTGTGAGAGACAGAGAGGTTTTGTCTTCAAGCGGATTATAGATGCGCAAAACTGCGCAAACATTCGATTGAGGCTTAAAGAAATATTACTACAACACTGCAAATGTAAATAAGTCATAATATACACACTCCTTACTTGTTTCAAGCTTTACGAGTATGATTTCTATCCTAAAATATTGAAGAAAGCTGAAAACTTACATCGACGTCCATATTTGTTTCTACTATGGAAGCCAACGGCTGCCGGTTTTTAGCTTTCTTTAACATTTCTTTTGTCTCTGTGTGTTTAGTAGTAAGTACATTTTCATTTTAGGGTCAACTATCCCTTTAGGTCAGGGGTGCTCAAACTCAGGTGTCCTGCAGATTTTAGCTTAAACCACAATTAAACACACCTGAATCAGCTAATCAAGCTCTATCTGGGTATCCTAGAAACTTCCAGGCAGGTGTGTTGAGGCAAGTTGGAGCTAAACTATGCAGGACACCGGACCTCCAGGACCGAGTTTGGGCACCCCTGCTTCAAGTTCACAATTAATTTTTAAATTACAAACCTATTTTAGCAGTATATCCCTCGATGTGTGTTCAGAAATCATGTCTTTTATACTTAGCCATGACTGTCAGACTTTATGTAACATGTTTATGTGGAATAATGATGTCCAATATCTATTATCTCACACTTTTTAACACCTGTCCAAGTGATTGCTATATGAAACATGCTGAAAACCGTGTCAGACCGTATTTAAACAAGCTGTGAAGGAATAAAGATTACTGCTGACCAAAGTGCAAAAATGTCAGATGTCATTTGGATACAAAGCAATATGAGAGTGCAGGACAAGATGTAGGCCATACTGTAACAGGTTCAAGTGTCTGAACGTTTTTAAGATATCGTTATATAACAACCTACATAGTGTATAACAGATATGTCCTATATTAGATCAAAATTAAAAAAGAAATTCTCCTGTGTGCTACTTGTGGCTGATATTTATATTTAATGAATTGCAAATCAAATAATTTTAAGGCATTAAAAGTGCTCAAAAACTAAGTAAAAGACAAGACAGTCAGTTTTGGAGACTACATTAAAATAAGTAGCCTATCACAAATGAAAAGAAATCTGTTTGTGTGTAATCAATATGCATTGTGCATCAATATGGGTAATAAGACTTTAGTTTAACTATTAATTACCAGCTTATTAACTACCTATTATTAATATGTTGGCTGTTTATTGTCTGTGTGATCTTATTGTACATCTAATTAGAAGTTCATTAAGGCAAAAGTCAAATGTAATGGTTAATAGAATTGTACCTTAAAGTGTGACCTGAAAATTACAAACTTCTCTATCGGACACAAAGTGTGAAGACATAAAGATTACTCTTTTCCAAAGTCCAAAAACACCTGAAGAATACCTATAGTTTGAATTGATGCGGAGAGAAGACAGAATAATACGTTTTTTAATAGTTATATTTAGCCTTTATATGCATTATCATTACTGAGATTGTCTAATATACTACTTGATTCGTTGACATTAATTATAAACCATGAAATGAGATTTGAGATAATTATATTTGGAAAAAAAATATCTGGACTTTTTGAAAACGTGAAATATTTTGTATGTATATATTAATATACACACATACCGGCCACTTTATTAGGTACACCTTTCTAGTACCGGGTTGAACCCCCTTTTGCCTTTAGAACTGCCTTAATCCTTTGTGGCATAGATTCAACAGGGTACTGGAAATATTCCTCAGAGATTTGGGTCAATATTGACATGATAGCATCAGAGTTGCTGCAGATTTGTGAGCTGCACATCCATGATGCCAATTTCCCGTTCTACCACATCCCAAAGGTGCTCTTTTGGATTGAGACCTGGTGACTCTGGTGCGTTATCCTTCTGGAAGTAGCCATAAGAAGATGGGTACACTGTGTTTTTAAAGGGATGGACATGGTCAGAAACAATACTCAGGTAGGCTGTGACGTTGACATGATGCTCAATTGGTAATGATGGGCCCAAAGTGTGCCAAGAAAATAATTGAAGCCTGTTTTCTGTTCTTAGCTGACAGAAGTGGCACCCGGTGTGGTCTTCTGCTGCTGTAGCCCATTTGCCTCAAGGTTGGACGTGTTGTGCGTTCAGAGATGCTCTTCTGCAGACCTCAGTTATAGCAAGTGGTTGTTTGGTTTACTGTTGCCTTTCTATAAGCTGGAACTAGGGGCGCAACTACACATTTACTGAGGGGTATGCGGGTTCAAGTTCAAATTGGACTGTATGTATGATTTGACAGTTTATTTTGATAAAAATGTAAAAAATCTAAAGTTACGTCTACATGAGCACTTTAAACTTGGCTGTGTGACTGCATGTTATTGTATTAAATTATTTGGAATTAAAACGTGTGTGCCAACGTATGCAACTCATGGTATAATTTTTTATTTAATAAAATACAATATTATACTCGCATAAAATGCAAAATAAAACATTTTTAACAAAACATATTTATTTCTTTTTGTTATTTGAAACTTTTAATAAGGATAATTTCGAAAATCGTTTTGGCACAATGGCGCCCCCCCATGTGTGGCGCCCCTATGCGACGCATATACTGCATACCCCCTTTTTGCGCCTCTGGCTGGAACCAGTCTGGCCATTCTCCTTTGACATCAAAAAGACATTTGCGCTCGCTGGATATTTTCTCTTTTTTAGACCATTCTCTTTAAACCCTAGAGATGGTTGTGCTTGAAAATCCCAGTAGATCAGCAGTTTCTGAAATACTCAGACCAGCCCGTCTGGCACCAACAACCATGCCACGTTCAAAGTCACTTAAATCCACTTTCTTCCCCATTCTGATGCTCAGTTTGAACTGCAGCAGATCGTCTTGACCATGTCTACATTCCTGAATGCATTGAGTTGCTGCCATGTGATTGGCTGATTACAAACTTGCGTTAACGAGCAAATGAAAAGGTGTACCTAATAAAGTGGCCGGTGAGTGGATAAATACACACATATATATATTTTATTAACTTTTATTATTTTGCCACCCATTGCATATTTTAAACTATACCTTTGAAATGACTGTAAAACTATATAATGGTGAAAATCATATATAAACCAAAACTCATGTTGGAAATTTTCCTTATAAATAATAGGCAGTATTAATCACACAACACTGAAAAAAATGGCAATTCTTTTATTAATTCAGATAAATGACAAACTCTACAAATGTGCCTGGCTGAAGAACTTGAGACAAATTTGAGTAAAAAAATAAAGATAAAAATAAAGAAAGGGAGAGTGAGAATTACGGTCCTGCTCCGACACAAATATAGTCTAAAACTTCAAAATCCACTTAAGTTGTCTTTTAAAAAAGAAAAGGGATGCAGGATTACCTACAAAACAAACAGCGGAGGTAGAGAATTTGAACACTAGATTTTACAACCCAGCAAACAGACAGGAGAGAAGACATACAAAAAGTACTGCAAGCCTTCAGTACCTAGAGAAAATATCTGTATTTCTGAGGAAACACACACATGTGGAACAGAGAGAGTGTAAAGGTTATATTCATACTGTATGTCCATAGTATTCATCTGCCATAGTATCACTGGATATTTACATTTCCTTCTCTACCTAATTCAATTTAATGAAGAGAGAGCAAACGTGTACATTCTGGATCAAGGTACATGAATAGTGGAAAACTTATTCGTAACTCACAAAACATTCACTCTGAAAGGGGGAAAAAACCAACAACAATAACATCGTCCTGTTGAAAAGCCGGCATCTGCTCATACAGGTTGAGTGAAGTGAAAGTTGGCCCATATAAAATGAAGATTTATAAAAACAAATCAAGAAAAATGAAAGAACGATCCCACAAAATCCACAATGAAGGACAGGCGGAGACTGGGGCTGGTTTGACTGTGGTAAAGGTGGTGTTGAGCTGCAGCTGGATGGAGGATCCTGAGAAACGTGGACTGCTTAGTTCTGGCGCCCCAAGAGGTGAAGAGCGCTGATGGACACAACAAGCAGGAGAGAACTTTAGAAAGCAGCCCAAACAAACCAAACGTGCCAATATTTAAAAGGCACAACAGTTGAAGTCAGAATTATTAGCCCCCCCCGAATATTGTTCTCAATAATCTTGGTTTAAAGGAAACAACATTTCTAAAACTGTAAACTGAAGACTTTGGGTGGTCGTGCTTTTTCGTACAGTGCGCCTAAGTTATGGAATGGCCTACCCACCAGCATCAGGAATGCTGTTTCTCTGCAATGTTTTAAGAAACTTCTTAAGACTCACCTTTTTACCTTTGCTTTTAACTTAATTTTAAAATTGTTAATTTTTTCATCCAATTGTATTAATCGTTCATATTTTATTGTGGTCTTTTATTTTTTGACTGTTTTTATTGTTCTGCTTGTTTGCCTTGTATCTCTGTTAGCGCTTTGGGACTGAGAAAAACGCATTATAAATAAAATGTATTATTATTATTATTATTAATATTATTAAAACATAACATTTTTAAAGGGTCACGAAACACCAAAACACATATTTTGAGCTGTTGACAGTCATATATGTCCCACGCTGCTAAAAACACTATTAGGACACATATATTTCACAAAAAAAAAAAAAACAATTTTTGCGTTATTTCGAGCAAATTCGTTCTTCTGTTTTGAAAATAAATTTTGAAGCTGCGTCACGGCGATTAGATCCTTGTGTGAATTCCAACGTGTAGAGGGGTGTCTGTACCGGACAGTACAACATGACCCGTTTGAGTGTGCAGCATTAATTCATGAGAAAGACTTGGTTCAAACCAATCAGCGCGCTCTATTGTGAAGCTTCATTAATATGCATGATAGCTTCGATGACTGTTTTTACCCGTTACAGTGTTCAGACGGCAGAGAGATGCCATGTTGTGTTGCTAACCGTAATTAAATCAAGTGGAAGAAGAAGAATTGTTTGTTTTCTATTCCCTGCAATGAGAGCTGTGAACATGCGACAGAAATACGTTTGTATGGAACATTTTTTACCCGAGAGCTTTTCTCATCTGGAAATGGTGAAATTTGCTGCTCGTCTCCTTTTTAAAAAGACGCGGTTCCAGTTTGTGTTGATTGTCCTGTCTCTACAGATTTGGTAAGTGTGCGATCAGTGGTCTTTGTTTATGTTTATACCACTGGATTAGACAGCATGCCTATATGTTGACTGAAATCACTAAATGGCCTTAAACAATAATGAATGCACTACAGAATCTTACGTTTTCACACACACACACATGCACAAATTGCATGAAATCTTCTCAGTGAAATGAACTGAATGAACATCATACCTGTTCTGTAACAGGTACTGAGCGTTCTGGATCTGGTCTTGGGTTCCTGTGATGGTGATGATGCGATCCTCTGAACCCTGGAGGGGCTCGTCGATTTTGATTGATGCTCCAGACTCGTGGCGAATCTGCTTGATCCTCTGTCCTCCTTTACCAATGATGGATCCCGCCAGCTGAGAATCACAGCAGATGCACGTAAATATGCGATTCATGAGTGAACTGTAGTAGGTGTGGTTGTAAATGATTAACTCACATCTTTAGGAATAGTCACTTGTGTGGTGATCACAGGACCGTCACTGTAACTGCTCCTTCCACCTGAGCACATAGAGACAGTACAAATATGTTAAAATGAGAGGTTTACGACTGGACACGACAAAACAGCTGGCCCAACAGGATGAAACACTTACCAGACTGATAGGAGGAATCCCAAGATGAATTATTATCTGATTTAAGGGGAAGAAGTTAATAATGTTTACTGGATTTGGGTCAATTGGGCCACTCTTTTGTCTTCTCAATGCCAAAAAAACTGATTAAATGTAATTTACATGGTAAATATTTAAATCTAGATCAGAGGTGCCCAAACACAGTCCTGGAGGGCCGATGTCCAGCAGAGTTTGGTTCCAATGCTCATTAGGCACACTTGAACCAGCTAATCAAGCTTTTTCTAGGTACACTAGAGACCACCAAAAAGGTCTGATGAAAAAAGAGAATGAAATGAACATCGAGTTGACGTCAGTTTCCAACTTTGGACAGACGTTGCATTTTGGTCACTTTCCAACACAACCTAAAAGGAGCCAAATATCAACGTCTAATGATGTCACAGCTTGATGTTACCACTATGACGTCTATCAGATGTTGGATTTTGGTTGCTATACCTGACAACTAAATGTCAGTATTTGACTTCAATATGATTTGGCTCAACGTTGGATTTTGGTCACTTACCATCGCAACAAGAAAAAAACCAAACATCAACGTCATTTAATGTCATTATTGGACGTCAAAAAAATGACCGTAGACGTTGGCTAGACGTTGAATTTTGGTCACCCAACATCACAAACTAAATCTAACCTAATATTACAGTCTTATTACATTGTGCCTGCTGGGAGGAAATGCAGTATGCACATGTGGAAGCACTGAAAGTGTTCAAGATGACACAGGAGCAAGTTTGGGCACCCCTGCCCTAAAGAGATGTTAAAAGTTAAAGATGGGATAAGAGAATATATTTAATTGCTTGGTGGATATTTTAGATAAATCCACCCCTAAACATCCTTAAAAATTAATTAATAAACTAAAATTAATAAATAAACTAAAACATCAAAACAATTATATTCTAAGTAAGAGTATGCAAATATATATATTAGGGAAAACTTACCATATCCATCATTCTGCAAAGTAACAGAGAACAGAACACAAAATGTGAGAATCAAATTCAAATCATGTCAACGTTCAGAAAACAACATGTCTGTCTCTTTATATCCATATTGGCTACAAAGTAAACATCATCTGCTTCGCATTAAGTGTGACTTCACGCAAAGTGGTTTCCAGATCCAAGCGCTATATCAAACTGTATGGGAGACTAACAAACGGCAATAATAAACGTTTACAAAGTGCTGCAATACTTTCAAAAATCATGACCGCAATATATATATAACCATGCCTAATATCCGATGGCCAGACAGTGATGAATTTTTAATTAATAGTTAAAATATTAGTGTCTTTGAATTATGAATTATTTCCAAATAGACATCTGGTGAAATTATATATTCAATATCGCAATAAATATCGTAGAAAAATAAAACATCGCAATGTCAGATTTTTCTATATCGTGCAGCCAGAAAAAATGATTTGTTTTCATCAAATGGGTCTCCTTTTGTCCATTTTCTGAAAACTAGGGAATTTTATTTGAGATTTGGCATTTCTGTCACTCGTTTCTTATGCGATAATTCAAAATGGACACTAACAGAGTTATGGAAACCCACCTACTGAAAGTGATTCACAAAGATGTTTTGTGGGTGATGTATTGAAACTGAAGTAAAGATAATAAAAATGACTAAAGACTAAATACTGACCATGCTGCCTCCATAACGGTCATTACGTCCTCGCCGTTCTCCACTGGAGAAAAAAAAAGCAAGGCAATAAATATGGCATACAATCAATACCATCCTGTTAGAACATAAAAATTTGGCTGATAATAAGGAAAACAAAGAAGATGTAGAACTTACTGCCGCCGCTCATCCATGTGGCCACGCTGAGAGCTGTAATACTGGTCATCACTGCAATGATACAAACATACAGCGTATCCATAAAATGCCTTTTAATAATATGTCAAGATAAAACACACCAAGTGATTTATTTAAAAGGTATAGACGCCATTTAAAAAAAACTCTAGCTTTCTTTTTAGTTTGTGATTAAAGGCTGATTTTTTCCGTTTACTTGCACTTTTGAATTGGAATATAGGCGCTTATTCTCTGCTTTGTACTCTTTTTTTCTGAATTGAAGTGACTTAATTACATTTCTAGTAGTCTAAAATGATATATTGTGTGGGTTGGTCAAAGTACATTACAAAATTCAGACAGTGAGATGTCAGTACTCTGTTTAAACTGAACATCTTTCATTAACGTTCATTTATTTCTGTACAGAGGATGCACCGTATTGGATTTTTGAATTTTAAAATGCAATACAGGGTGTGTAGGAATACTAAAGGCAATTTCAATACCTTTTTAAGACTTTTTAAAGACCTTCTCAGAATATTTTAAGACCTCATCGCCACTTCAAGTTCTAATCAGTATCAAACCTTAACTTAATAAACAGTTGTAGTTTAATAAATCAATGGCGCACAATCGTGCAACAGAACTCAGATGAGCTCGGAAGAAACAAAGCTTGAAAGAATAAATTACGCGGTTGTTTTTAGCGACAGGCTTCTGCCACTGTTTAAACTCGTCTTTCTCCAACCAGGAGTATGCAAACTTACATTTTCCCTATATTCTGTCTGTTTCGCTCTATGGTTTCGCTACATTTGGCGAATCACCGGACAGAGGAACTTGGCTGGACGCACCCCAGCACAAACCAATCGTGTAGATGGAGTACGCAGTTGTTAATATTAGGAGGAAAATAAATATATTTATGCTTTTTTGGAGTCAAACACTTTGGACAACGCTTGAACAAAACTTACGACGTCGTAAAAACATGATTAAGACTTTTTAAATACATTTTTTAGGCCTTAATTTTCTCATAATTGATTTATCAACTTTTAATACTTTTTAAGGACACCCTGCAATATTTAGTATCAGAATCAAGGGTTCTCCATCACATTTAAGCAATTAGCAATATTATACTTTTGTAGTCGATCAATCTAGTGTTAAGAAAATGGATTGAAAATTAAATGCATTTCTGAAAAGAATCATATACAGTGGGGGAAGTATTAAACATCACCATTTTTCTCATATTTCTAAAGGTGTTGTTGACTTGAATATTTCCTTGGATATTGGTAACAAACAAAAAAATCCATAAATGCAAAGAAAACAAATGTAATTAGTTTACAAGTATATTAGAATGAAGTGACAAAGAGAAAAATACATCACTGAATGATTTAAAAAAATACTTTGAACACATGAAGAAAGGGAGCTGTAGGAAGGCATTGAAAGCCCAGACAGCAGCTAAAATCTCTCAGTAGTTCTTCAGCAACCCTCTGCCCTTCATCAGTGTAAATGAATATCAGCTGCTTCAGTCTAACATCTACATTAGCAGTATGATGAAGATGAACCCAGGGTGGACATTTCAGCACGACAAAGATCCAAAACACAGCCAAGGAAACTCTCAAATAGGCATGGGATGATAACTGTGTTCAAGGTATACCGCGGTTTGGAAAAGTCAAGGTTTTAAAACGGTCAACATTTTTCTGCTATACCGGTCCTAAGGTACAAGTTTTTTTTTTTTTTTTAACATTTTTTTAGTTTTTTAATGAATTATTTAGCCTGACATGTTTACTGATCCAAAATATTTTAGAGCAGTAATCTCAATACCGTGAAACTGTTATATTTTTATCCAAGGTTATTATACAGAACCTTATACCGGCCCATGCCTACTCTCAAATGCTTTCAGAGAAAGAAAAATCAAGCTGTAGAATGGCCCAGCCAATCACCTGAACTGAACCCAATAGAAAACACAAAATAAAGATCAGATCTGATAGACGAGACCCACAGAACCATCAAGATTTCTAAACTGTTAAAGTCTGAGCAATTAATGTGACTTCATACTTCATATGAGAGGCATCTTTAAGCGGCTATCACCAATAAAGCTTTTTACATTAAAGTATTAAACCTTTTTTAGTAGTTCAGCTCTTTCTCCTTGTGTCATTTCATTGTCATTTACAAATTTTAAGATTTTTGTTGTTTTGTTTAATTTTTAGGTTTGTATTGTTTGTTTTTACCTAAATCTGATTCTATTTCATGTCAACAGCTTCTTTAGAAATATTATTCCCAAGAAAAAACATGACAACGTGTTCAATACTTATTTCCCTCCCGTACATTTATCAAAGTGTCTGACCTTCTCCTGTGGTGTGGGGGTCCCATATTTCGTGGAGGACGAGGTCCTCTTCCTCCTCCTCTCTGTGATGGAGGTGGGCCCCTGCGTGGGCTGATGTCATCATAGTCTCTCCTGCTCTGCATGTGGTGTCCGCCGCCACGACCGCCAGAGGGCATCCGATCAAAGCCACCGCCGCTGCTGCGCCCCCTCGAAGAGAAGCCTCCCATAGGCCGACGGCCCCGCTCTTCATACATCACACCGAAGCCGCCATAGTCGTACGTCTCATCGTAAAAGTTAGGGTCATACTGCTGAGCACGACCTTTAATGGGAGCCTGGAAAGAGAAAGAGCTAATTAGAAACATGTTCAACAAGAAAACCAGGAGTCAAATGATATCAATCTGACCTCCACGATGAGTTCGAGCATGGTTTTAATGCACTGCACCACCCGCTCTGCTTTGCCCCCCACCAGCACCACACGGTCAGTGGACTGAGGGCAGCACTCCTGAAAGAGTTTGATGGTGGTCTGGGTGCTCTGGAACAGAAGCATGTAATGTGTTATTTGATCGACTAAGACAACATCAGCTATACAAAATATAACTTTCATATACTGAATTCTTATCTTACGTCACGCAGTTCCTTAATCTTAGCTCCTTTTAGTCCAATGATGCTGCCAGCTAAGCTCTGATGAATGAGGAGCCTCAGTTCACAGTCAAAGTCCACACCTTTGTGATGCTGATACTGCTCAAACCAATTAGAGAGGAGAATTAATGTCATGCATGCAACATCTGCAGCATAGTTTCAAAAAATAACGTTTGACAATTCTTTTTTTTTAAAGAGTAATCAAGCTTTTAAAAAGATGCAGATAGATATACACTACCTGACAAAAGTCTTGTGGCTTATGCAAGTTTTAGGAACAACAAATAATAACTTGACTCCTAGATGATCATTTGGTATCAGAAGTGGCTTATATGAAAGGCAAAGGCCTCTAGATTACGCTTATTTGACCAAAATAAAATATGAACATGGCTTGATTTTTAATGATTTAATTAGGACAGTAAGGTCTGACTTTGCTTAGACAAAAGTCTCGTCACTTAACAGAAATAATGTCCAGTATAGAATATGTCGTCATGCTGCAGTGGAAACAGAATTAATATTGTGTCTGACTCCATCATGAGCCTGGAGGACTGCATCCATACATCTCTGCAATGACTCAAATCACTTATTAATAAAGTCATCTGGAATGGCAAAGAAAGCGTTCTTGCAGGACTCCCAGAGTTTATCAAGATTCTTTGGATTCATCTTCAATGCCTCTTCCATTTTACCCTAGACATGCTCAATAATGTTCATGTCTGCTGACTGGGCTGGCCAATGCTGGAGCCCCTTGGCCTTCTTTGCTTTCTGGAACTTTGATGTGGAGGCTGAAGTATGAGAAGGAGCGCTATCCTGCTGGAGAATTTGTCCTCTCCTGTGGTTTGTAATGTAATGGGCAGCACAAATGTCTTGATACCTCAGGCTGTTGATGGTGCCATCTACTCTGCAGATCTCTCATATGCCCCCATACTGAATGTAACCCTAAACCATGATTTTTCCTTCACCAAACTTGACTGGTTTCTTTGAGACTCTTGGGTCCATGTGGGATCCAATAGGTCTTCTGCAGTATTGGTAATGATTGGGATGCAGTTCAACAGATGACTCATGGAAAAAAAATCTACCTTCTGCCACTTTTCCAAATCATCAACTAGAAGTCAAATTATTATTTGTTGCTTTCGCAACTGAGATCGACAACAAGACTTTTGTCAGGTAGTGTACATGTCTTCCTCAACAGACGGGATGGTGTTTAAATTGTGAACCATTTTATCAGTTAACCTGTTAAATCAGTTCACAAATTGCACTGAACAATTCATTTGTGAATCAGACAGACATCTGAGTAAACATCTCACTGATTCAAACGATCTGTTCAGAGTGAGTATGCAGTAAACAATTCACTGATTTAAACTAAAACATGTAAAACCACATTCAGTTTCGCTGGAATTATACATTCATTGTGTGTATAAAAAAAATATTCACACGCCAGCTATAATTAAATTTATTTATTTTTTACTAGTGGGTTCAGGACACTATAGTTCATTATTGAGGCAAAGTTGGCTTTATATTCCCACATTAGTTTATCCCACATTTAATTATCCTAATATGGTTTACCACACTAATCTGAATATTGGGTCTGAAATCGCATTTAAATTACTTTAAAACAACATTAGCACTATTTAATTGACAGTTACTTTGATGGGCATTGGCTGCTAACTTGTTTTTCCCATTTAGAATTGGCAAATAATACTTTTCTAAAATAATTTTATTAAGGAGAATGTCCGAATATAAAACCAACTTCACCTCAATTAGTTCATTTATTTAAGTGAGAATAGCAAACTGTGACAATTATACCCCAAAATCCTAAATACAGTGGACAAAAAAGCAACAGAGAGTGAAGTAGTTGAATCTGAATAACAGCAGACTGCAAGCTGTCACTAGCTATTCCTTAGTTTCCATCCAAAAATGTGAATTAAATTTATGCGCAAAACTGAAATATTGCATAAAATTTTCATACGAGTCAAAGAGAACTAAATTGTCACTTCCTGATAATCTGGTGCTAAATATCAAAAGTAAAAACCGAATTTACTGTGGTAGGAGAAGCTGCATGAATGTTTTCCTTATTTAATAAATGACTTGTGCCTCAGAAGACAATGGTGACAAGCAATGACCGTGTGGTGACGTTTGAAGGCGTGAGACGCAGAGTATTCGATTATTCTGGAGGTATTAATAATATAACACTAATACTGAAAAGATTAAGGCGTCTTATAATGACCAAAACAAGATTTCAGAGGGTTTACAATGAAGTCAGGTTGATCTCTTATAACAAATGTTAACGCACATACTCATAATTGTGTAAATATTGTTATACTAAAAGACGTCAGAATTATTTGGCTAATTGTTATAGTCCGTTACATTCTGTATCCTATCAAAGTTATCTGACATTATCAGGATATTTTATTAGCATTTACTAAACTATAGACAAAAAACTGATAATGTGATTGACTGTATATGTGGTGGTTACTCAAATTTTTTGCTCTATCCTCCACTAATACTCCCGTATAATTCACAAACTGTGAAAAAAAAGAAAATCTTACCTCTTCAAGAGTAGGTATGATCTTCAGCAATATCTCAGCCACCGTAGGAATATCGGCACTGACGCTTAGGATTCTGTAAAAGTGATCAAAATCGCATCCCACGAGAAGAAAGAAGCTGATATTAGACATTAAAATTGCCTGAAGAAATCAATCAGTGCTTTTGTTGGTGCAATTAAATGTGAGAAAAGAAAGAAAGCAGACCCCAGAGAGAGTCAACTCTTAATCAAAGAGGAGACAGAAAAACAAACTGAAGCTCCTTCCTGTTGCTGAAATGTCAAGAAACAGGGAAGGTCAGATTTGTAGGGTGATTGCCAGAGCTAAAGACTGAGACCACATTTACACTAATGTGTTTTAGTTTTAAAGTCTGAAAACGATCCACATCCAAACTAGCATCTTTTCTAGCGTTTCTGAAAAGATCTCCATCCCCACTATCCCGCTGAAAACATAATCATATGACCACACACACCTGCCAAATTAACAAAAAGCCAAACTATTTGGGCCAAGACACACCAAGCCGACTGTCGGCCGTTGGGCTTTGTCAGGCTGTTGGTTAGGCTAGTTCATGGGTCTCATCTGGATTCCTGATGGACAGCAGCTCTGCACAGTTTTGCTCCAACCCTAATCAAACACAGCTGATCCAAGTAATCAAGGTGTTCAAGACTACTAGGCCATTACTCAATATGCATTCCTACGCAGTCTTGCGTCTTCGTGTTCTCGTGTAACGTCATCATCAGCTGCCAAATTTCCCGGAAGTGTTCTTGATATTGTGGACGCACCATTGCAGACTTGATCAGTGATCTCGCACTAGAAGTCCCAGAAGTCATTGCGACTGGAGGTGGGAAGCGTAGCATTTTATTTAGATTTATTATTGAAGTTCAGAGACATAACTTATTTATCTCAGGAGTTTCCCTAAATGAGACGGGGGAAAGTAAACATTACCATGGACATCTTAATAAAGGAATAAACACATTAAGGGTGTTTATTTGCTGAAATTTGTATTAAAATCGGTTTTATTTATATTGCGCAACGTATATTTATAATGTGTTTATGCATATTATTGTATAAGGGGAAAAACAATAAATCATTGTATGAATGCTGAATGTTTAAATAATTTTCCATTAAAAAACGCGTGAAGGTCACGTGACCATCAGGAAGAACGCAGCATCTCATTTCTCAAAGGACGCATTCTCTGTTCTCGTGGTCTCCTGAGTTCGTTCTTTTGAGGACACCTGGCAAGACCGGTCTCCACAAGAACGCAAGTCCGTTCACTGCATTCTTGGAATTGGGAAACAGCCCCAGAGACTACTAAGCAGGTGTGAGTTGGAGGTGGTTGGAGCTAAAATCTACAGAGCTGTGGCCCTCCAGGAATTGAGTTTGAGATCACTGGGCTATTTGGTTTGGTGTGTCGGTTTGGATTTCGTTGGCCAGATTCAGCATGTTAAATTGGCGTCGGGTCCTCAGCTGAAGAGAGCGTTCTGACTGGTTATTCAGAGTGTGATGTAGTGAAGTGACGTAGCAAGTAATTAATTCAGGTCAAGATGGTACACAAAGAGGCCGGCTGTAATTTTACAACACTACAATTTCTCAAATATTTGCAAACAATATAAATTATTAGATTATCCGACGTATTTGCAGAATCGAATCCCACCGTAGTGAGTAACAAATGTACTAAACGCTGCTTTATTTATGCTTTGCACGTGTGTCAGAAGTAGGGCTAGGCGATAAAAATCGGTATCTATATTTATTGATCAAACACAATTGGCAATATCGATAAAAAAACATTTGAAATGTAGTTTCGTTATGAAGCGCTATAGTTTTATTAAAACATGGCTGCTAAGTACGCGCATTGGAAGCAGTGTCAAGTTTAGGGTGCAAGTTTGTCATTTCCAATGCACAACGCGCATATGGGTGCGACGCGTACATGTTGTGCAAGTGGCGTGCAGGAGAACCACACACATTTTCCAGCCGCAACTAGTTAAAAACCATCTGAATTTTTCCAAATGCCATGAGCGCACTGCAATTCATTTAAGTAGAACTAACCAATCTGCTTCACACTTTGTATAAAATATACACATTTCAGTAACAGTAGACTAATTACCGCACACAAACACAGCGCACCCAAACTCTGCAGAGCTTTTTATTTTTCCCCCATCAACTTGCATCGAAGTTGCAGCAATGGTTTGTTCATTTGTCATCCTCTGAAAAAAATGCTTGATGGTCGCCTTGTTACGAGAGATGCCAGGGAAGAGTGAGCGCAAAGTCCATTGTAAATGGTCAAGAAATCCACGCGCTTGTCACTTCAGGTCAGAATAACAACACATGCGAAAATGAGTGCTGTGGGGTATATACATAAACACACATGTACACACATGTACACACACTTGGGTTTGAGGTCAGTAGGTTTTTAAAATAAGCTTCTCCTGCTCACCAAGACTGCATTTAATTAATCAAAAATACAGTACAATTTGCGAAATGTTATTGCACTATAAAACAACTGTTCAAAAGTAGTTTCTAATTTAATTTAACCATTCATTCCAGTAATTTTATTTAGCTTCATTACTGCAGTCTTCAGAGTCACATGATGCTTCAGAAATCACTCCAATATTAATTATTATTATTGGTAATAGTAATAAGAGAAATAATAATTTCATTTGAAACTACACACAAGTAATAAAAAAAAATTTAATAAATAAGTATTTAACAATTTAAACTTTTTACATTTAATAAATGCTGCCTTGATGAACAGAATGATTTAAAAATAAAAAATAAAAAAAACTGACCCCAAACTTTTGTAGTAATGGTAGTGTGTATATGTATATTTTAATGTTTTTCTTTACTATTTTGAAAAACAAATCGATCCTGGATCGTGTTAAATAACCAAATCCAGCTAATTGAGTAATCCACGTACAAAGAACGAACCCTAGGTTTTGGAGACGAGAGTACACAGCACTGATTTTGTTCTTTTGAAGAAAAGACCCAATCAGGGAGCGAAATATCAGCAGCCCCGCCTCCTTTTTCCCGACGTCTGTTTTCCTACATCTATACATCTATACTGCAGGGATTCTGCAGGTTTCAAGTCCATTTCAAGACTTTTAAAGACCATCAAGAATTAAATTTTAGACTTAAACAGGGCTAAACACTAAGGATTTTTTATAATGTCCCAATATCATCATGAGGAATCTAAGGGGATAAGGGAACTTAATGGTAAATTTGCTGTAAGATATCAAACAGCTTTTGTGAACTGCATCTGCTTGCAATAAATTTTTTTTAATAATTTAAAAAAATTGTGTGTGTGTGTGTGTAAATATATATATATATATATATATATATATATATATATATATATATATATATATATATATATATATATATATATATATATATATATATATATATATATATATATATAAATAAGGTTTTACTGAGCCGTATTCTTGGTGATTGGATGGATGTCAGCCCGACTGTGCAGCTTTACTTGGACAACGCAAAATTAAAACTTGTTTAAAATTATTTAAAACCTACAAGACAATATTTCAGTGAATTTAAGACTTTAAGACCCTGCGGACACCCTGATACTGACACGAAGCAACATCATTCCAAACAAAAACGGCCTCTACAAAATAAAAAACAACCACAACAACAACTCTAGGGTAGTGTGGACGGAAGCTCTAACGGTATCAAATGTTAAGCGTTTTAAAACTAAAACACATTAGTTTAAACTGGACCTGAGAGAGAAGTGACAGAGCAGAAAAAGAGAGAGAAGGGCAGAGATGTACATGAAGGTAGCAGGAGATCCAGATCCAGGAGAGAAGAGACAGATAAAGCAGAGACAGAGGAGCAGACTGGGGATGAGGGAAGGGGCAAAGTTTTAAAGTCAAACCTTACAATACAACAGACAAAAGGGAGAAAGTGAATTCTGTGCTGCCCCTTCACCCTCTATAACTAAATTCAGCCTTGTATTAGCAAGAAACCTTTAAAATGAAAACAGTGGAGTTTCCCAGAAAAACAAAAAAAGCTAGTTTGTGATGTCGGAGAGGGAAACAGGGAGGGAAAGGGCTTCCTTACATGACAGAAAAGGCATTTGAATAAAGCACAACAGCATTTTAAATTCATATTGAGAGTTATGGCAGCATCATATTCATGTTTCATGGCAGTAAGGGAGTAGATTGCACATTAAAGGAAGTTAAAACAGTTCTGATATTGGCAGTAACAGAGCTGATATGACTTGGAGGTTGGAGTATCTGAGTGGCACGTACCGCTCGGGACCACTGCTGTCTGGGACTGACACAGTGGCATTGTACTGCAGGGGGCGGGGCCAAGCAATCAAGCACACGGATGTCAATCAAGTAAGCCGCCCAATAGGAAGGGCGCGATTATGGGCGTGGCCAACCAGGGAGTCAGGAGGTCAGGCGGCAACGCAGTACGTGGCGATCCAGAATATGGGAATTGGCCAAAAATAAACAGAGAAATCAAAATAAAAAACAAAAAACAAGGAAAAGGGGAGAGGGAGTGGAAGAGGAATACATTTTTTAATTGGAAACACTTTCAGTGTGACTTTCAATTCTCATAATGTTGGAGGAGAATGGACAACAGGAGAGGAACAGATTATGAGAATATGTACAAGGCCAAATATACTATTTTAGCCAGGATAACAGATTCAGAAATGCTTCAATTTGTATTTATGATACACTTATTTTTCAGGTTTTGTTGCTTTTAATACATATACTAACATAGAAAATACAACCCACTACACTAAAGACATCTGAGCTCCATTGACAACAGAGTGTAGTGGGTAAAGTAAGAATCTGCAAACCAAACAGAAGAGTACTCACATCTGTGCGCAGAGCTTTAATATTTTTCCCACCCTTTCCAATCACAGCTCCTGCATTCTGTAAAGAAGAAAAAAACCAGCATGGATATATGAAAAATGTTATCAAAATAAAAAAACTCAAGGACTTACTTTGCTCTGTAGCAGAATTCTGAGCTCCACCATTTCGTCAGAGTTTCGGGATCTCTTATAGGGTTTTTCCTCCTCTGAGTCATCAGCAGAACGCTTACCTGAAATGGCATTTCCCACCCATTTTAAGCATTAAAACGGTGGTAAAATTATTTTACTGATGTAAATCCAAGTCTACATTATTGAACGCTTAAATCTAAATGTAAACCTTTTGTATAGTTTCATTTACTTAATCGATTAATTATTAAGCTAAATTATAAATTTAAATAATATATTAATAAATAATAACTCATGTATAATTGATCAAATTAAGACAATAGCACTGAATTGTTATTATCCCATTATTATTAATAATAAATAAATAATTATTAATAATTAGTGCTAGGCAAAAAAAAAGTGATTAAGATATTATATTCTTAATATATATATATAAGGGTTGGGCGATGCCGACCAAATTGGCATCGTACAATGTCTTATGTGAAACATCGAGATGGACGATGGCATCGTCGTCATTGGCATCGGCGAATTAATTATTCATGAATAATTCATTCATTCATAACGAATTAATTATTTGTAGCCTACCGTTACAACTACCTGACCCGCGTGGTCTTTGTTTTACCCATAACCAAATCATAAATAAATAAAGAGAAGTTACACACAAATTACCACCCGTCAATTACTTTTCCCGCAGGACTCTGGCATGAATAGGCAGAGTGATCTGTGTCCTTATAATGGCGTCGAAAAACCTGGTTGGTAAAAAAGGTGCACAACCAACAGGAACCAACCTGAGGTTATCACTAAAATTAGTAAGTACAAGCGTGAAAGTGAAAGACTTAAGAAGTGTACTGATGCTGTGACATGTTACCTGATAGATTCAAAAGACAGAAGAGTCGTTAGATGGAGACAAGTTTAATTAAATATCACGTTTAACAACTATAGTGAGACTACAGTGAGACATCCTTGATAAACTGTCCGACATGCACTGCTCAAAGCATGCGCTGAGCTGGAGCTCAGACGAGCGAGCGGTCACGTGATGCGTTTTCGGCAAGTGGTACTCGTATAGTGTGGATAGAGGGCTTTTCAGAAAAGCTAGATGAAACGCCAGTGTGGACGTGGATCGTTTTCGTTCTAAAATGCCATTTTAAAACTAAGCTGTATTTAGTGGAAACAGGGCCTAAATGTGTATTTTTTGTGAGCGGGTTTGCGAAAGGGGGCGGATGATCATGATGCCGGCTCAGCATCATGACTTCTATCGGCGATGGATGACGGCATTGTCTATCGACCCAACCCTAATAAATAAATCTCAACCAAGTGCACACTGACATTTTATTTCAATACATAACCATATGCTAAAAATTTAACTGCTCCTGTATCATATTTGTTAAATATTTAACAACAACAAAGTAAAAATAGCATGCTGAAAACAGACTTCTTCGGGTCTTCATTATGAGTTTAATTAATGAGCTTAATATTCACAGATTGATGTATAAAATACAATATTTAAAAACATTTTTATATGTAAATTAAGTTAAAAAGCAAACAGTTTTATTTAAGTGTCTATTATAAATACTTTTTATTATTTAATCCGTTTATTTTCAGGATTTTTTCTTCATAATTTGTTTTAAAAAAAACAATTTTTAAAAATCAACAACTGAAGTTGTCAGGCTTTACATGATTAAACTAAATATTAAAGAAAAGAAGATTTTTGTTTAGTTTGAGCAGTGACAGTATTCAGTAATAACATCATTCAGAATATTGCCTCTATTAATGTCGTTTTTTTTACTAGATCTTACCATTACTCTCTTTGCTGCTGAAAGTCTCCTCTTCCTGTGGGTCGTTTTCTGGATCCATTATCTATCTACGCCTAGTGGAGATGAACAGCCCTCTCTGTCCTAACGTATGCCTAAGGGAAAACACAAATTGTTGAAATTAATCAAAAAGTTATGACCCAACAGTGTGCTGTTTGTTTAATCATTTCAGTGATCTCATCAGAATGAACATTAGCATTGTTTGGATGTTGAGACCAGGCACCAACATGGCCTAAACATCACCAACTCTCCCTTATGTTTGGCATGGTGCTGGCCAAGAGAGTGATTCTGAGGAAGTGGAAATCCACGACACCTCCAAGTTTTTTTTTGTTTGTTTTTTTTAATGGTTAGCTGAAATGGTTTCTGTCCTCAAGCTGTTTTTAGATTCCACAAACAGAAGATGTATGATAAAATATGGGGCTCCTTCCTTAGATGTACATGTTAATAATAATGTCTCTGTAATTATTTTTTTCTATCCTTGCTTTTTACAAATCATTCTATTTTGTTTCTTATTCCATCAGTCTGGCTGAGACTTTTTTTATGGTGCTGTATAGCTGCTATACTCAGACAGTAAAGACTGTTGTAACCACTAGCGCCATCAGTAGCAACAGGCTAGCGCAGAAATTCCATTGAAAAACTGGGGTAAAATAAACTCACATTTTAACAACATGGAGGGGGGGGGGGTAGAATTTAATGCAGTGCTTCTTGTCCAATCTGAGACCCACTTCATATCATATATCTAACAGGCAGCGAAGACCTTAAATGTGACAATATTGTAATGGAAAGACAGCTCACCGAACGCCCCTGGGCTGCTTGGCTAAAAATTAAAAGTCCATGCATATACCCATTTGCTTTGGAAAGAATTTTTCCCTTTTTGTAAATGAGAATGTTGATAAAACTTTTCTTTACTATGGGAAAATGTTTTGAATTTTTACATAAAAAAGAAAATGTATTTCCTCAATCTTCTTTTCTTATTAACAATTTTATATACATAAATTTAAAATTAGAAATTAAAACACCCTTTTTTATATTTTGATTACTGAAATGCAGTATTAGTTTGAAACTATTTCTAACTCTTTAACAAAAAAAAGCTTTAAAAACAACTGAAATTTGTAAATAATGTTATCTTTTTCTTTTAACTGCCCCACCAAGAAAAAAAATGTTTGGATTGCATTTCTTAACTCTTAATGTCGCTAGTTAACACAGTCAATGCATTTTTTTCCACCACATCCCATAAATTCTAAAATATCAGCCTCTACCAAATGGTTGATGGTAAAAGTACCGGACATAATACATATAGTTTGAAAAATCTAAAAATTTGACGTGTAAGACCAATTTACTTAAATTTTTTAAATAATTGAATACTAATACTTTAATAAAACCAAAATCGGCAGCACGGTGGCGCAGTGGGTAGCACGTTCGCCTCACAGCAAGAAGGTTGCTGGTTCGAACCTCGGCTGGGCTGGCAATTCTGTGTGTGGAGTTTGCATGTTCTCCCCATGTTCGCGTGGGTTTCCCCCACAAGTCCAAAGACTTGTATGTAAAGACTTGTGTGTATAGGTGAATTGGATAGACTAAATTGTCCGTAGTGTGTGTGTAAATGAGTGTGTATGGATCAGTCCCAGTGATGGGTTGCAGCTGGAAGGGCATCCGCTGCGTAAAACATAAGCTGGATAAGTTGGCGGTTCATTCCGCTGTGGCGATCCCGGATTAATAAAGAGACTAAGATGAAAAGAAAATGAATGAATGAAAACCAAAATCAATGTTAGTAGTGCAACAGGATGTTTGTTTGATTTTGTTTTTGTAAACCAAAAATGTTGTGTGTAAACCCTTATTTAAAACAGTCATTCTTTAAATGACTTTAACATTTAGATTTATTTAGCAGTTTATTTAAAACAGTAAAAACATGGTCAGAGTTTGGTATAGGGGCAGTCAAAGGGTTAATGTGTGATGTATATACCCCTTCTGTGCGTATAATGTTCTGTGACTGTATATTCTCACTTTTCTCATAATATATACAGTTGAAGTCAGAATTATTAGCCCCCCTATTTATTTTTTCCCCTATTTTATTTTTAATAACTCATTTCTAATAACTGATTTATTTTATCTTTGTCATGACCGTACATAATATTTGACTAGATATTTATCAAGACACTTCTATACAGCTTAAAGTGACATTTAAAGGCTTAACTAGGTTAATTAGCTAGGTTAGGGTAATTAGGCAAATTACTATATTACAGTGGTTTGTTCTGTAGACTATCAAAAATTATACAGCTTATAGGGGCTACTAATATTGACCTTAAAATGGTTTATAAAAAATTAAAAACTGCTTTTATTTTAACTGAAATGAAGCAAGTAAGACTTTCTCCAAAAGAAATTTGGGAAATATTAAAAAAAGAAAAAAATTAAAGGGTGGGGGGGGGGGGGGGATAATAATTCTGACTTTAACTGTGTATGTATATGTATAGAGAAAGAGAGAGATCAATGCGTTATAAAACAAAACTGAAACAAAACATTAGTTAATATTCTCTATGGATGCAGAGACGATGAATTGCAATGTAAACAGAATATGGAAGAAACCATTTCCAGGTCACGCTAAAATAAAATCTACCTTTGGGTTGCGTTTCATAATCTGTTGGGCTACCTATCTGCGTGTAGCATAAACGCATCCGAGCGTTTAAACGAGCCAGATATACTCATAAACCATTTACCAAACAATATTTACTGTAAATTGAACTCCGTTGTATTTTGAGAGCCAAAACTGCTGTTAAATGTAATCAAAAGTCTTCATCTTCCTTATCAGCTGCCTGACTGGCTAATTAACAATAGTTTCAGGAAGCTAACGAGCTAGCTAACTAGCATAAAGTAACATCGTTTTACGAGTGATAACGTTAACGTTACTCGTTTAGCGTAATCTCGTGTTAAATATCAATAAAACAGTAATATTAACACCAATATTTTTTTAGTTAAACACAGCAAACTGTGGAAATGATTGAAGATTACGGATGCTAGCTTCCTTCAGCTAACAGAGATGAAGCTAACTATACCGTAAGTAAACAATGCTAACTGCAAGAATTAACCGTACACGCGGAAAAAAATATATACTCTTAATTTAGAGCACGAACCTCTTTAT
>NC_079442.1:5020892-5030892 GCF_903798145.1 Danio aesculapii | reverse complement strand
TTGTGCTGATTCATTTAGTGTTTTCATTGAGGTTTAAGGGAATAACTCTGTTTGATTCTACGAGTCTAAGGATAACAGCTTTAAAATGTACATCATTGTATCTGAACAGTTTCAGAACTAAAAGTATTCTCTTTTTGTGTAAATAGATGTTTTGTTTAATTCTTTGTTGTGTTTAAATTTCATTGTCCTTTGTGGTTAACAAATTAAAATAAATAATTTAAACATGTTTGTACAATGTTTTTAATCCTTAAAGCAGTGGTTCACCTAAAAATGAAAATCACCCCATAGTTTACTCGCCTTCAAAGCCATTCTCGGTTTATATGATTTTTTTTTTTTTTTTGGACAGGCTAACACAGCTGGAGTAGTTTTAAATTTGATCCTGGCTTTTCCATGCTAAATTATACTTCTGCGTCGAGTAATCCATGGTGCATGCCTTCCACGTAGTCGTGCATTCGGGATGCTTTCATACTTGGGTCGATTGCCTGGTCCAAACCCAAGTTCGATTGCCCCCCTTGCCACCTTCTCGGCTGGTTTGTGTTCACATTGTCTTTTTTCCTTCTTAGGCCGGTACGCTTGTGTCATCAAGCTGCTATTGTGTGTACAGATGTACGCACATCTCTGTAATTCTGCTTTTACCGAATCTTTTGGTTTCGGTAACATACAGAGAACGACTTGCGTTTATCGGCCGCAAAAATATTAAAAACATTCAGAACATTACGCAGTGTCCACAGAAGTCGTTTTTGGAGGAGGCAAGCAGACATTATCACTGTATTTGCACTGGGTCAGGCCCGCTTTTCACCAAGGTACAGTACTTGATACACAGACATACACACACAACTGAACATTGTGAAAACTAAAGTCAGAAGACATCGATCCAACTAGCTAAACATACTGAACTCTGACATCAAACGAAGCCGGGTCAGGATCAAAAGTGCTAGTGTGAAAGCACCCTTATACTTTTGTGTTCTGTTTGTTACTAACAATTCGGATACGCTACCTGGCAGTAGGGTTTCTATGTTCCTCTGTGTTGAGTTTACACCAGAAATTCTTCTAATGCTAAAGGCTGATTTATACTTCTGCGTCAAGCGCATGTGTATGCTCCAGCGCAGCCGGCTGACGGCGATGTTGACGCCGACACTGATCCCTCGAAAAGTGTAACTACATGTTGCAACGGCGCATGCTCTGTGATTGGTTGGCTTTGTAGCTGTGACTAGTGTGGGTGGGACCAAGAGCCGCCTGAACCAGTTGGAGCTAAGGTTTACAAGTGTCGAGTCCCGTGAGGTAGCTCAAGATGGAAACTTTGTTTTGTGTTTACCTTATGATTAAAGTTGTTGCACGTCTGTCGGTTCCTGTCTCAGATTGAGTGAGATTTAGCTACTTGTACTTTTAAGAAGGCGTTCAGAAAAAACAAAACACCCACGAAGCAACTCAACACAACCTACTGCCAGCTAGCATTTCAGAAGTGTCATTGCAGAGCAACCCAAACAGCACACAGAAGTGTAAATGCAAGACTATGCGCAAGGCAGGCGCCATGGGTCACATTGATCGCTTGATGCAGAAGTATAAACCAGCCTTAACTTACTGTACAAGTAGCTCAAACTCGCTCATTCAGAGTTGGGAACCAATAGATATGTAACAACTTTAGTCATAAACTAAACACAAAATCTCCATCTGGAGCTCATCAGCAGGACTCCACACTTGTTAAACAATCGTGCCAACAGGCTAGCTCCGCCCCCATGGCTCAGACCCACTCACAGCCCTCGACAATGCTACCAATCACAGAGTTCGCGCTATGTGTCACGGCGACATGTAGTTACTTTTTTGAGAGTTGCACGTCAGGGTCTGCACTTAACCCCAAAAGTATAAATCAGCCTTAATGGTGTTAGATAGGGACTTTTATTTTGCATGAATCTGCTGGTGGGGACTAAACACATGTCTTATGAAGCGGATTGTGTTTTTGTAACAGAAATATTATCATTTGTAAATTCTTAACTCTAATCTTTGACTTCCGACAGTGGCCGAGTACATGTTATGTGCGACTGACGTGTAGCTAGTATCTCCAAAACATTTTGTACTGTTTCCAGAGTTTCCCACCAGAGTAAAGTGACATTACTTAAAGCAAGTCACATGCTTTTTATCAGTGTTTTAAAGATTGTCATGCCTTTTTATAACTGATATAAAAGAATTTAGTAAAAAAAAATTAACCCAGAAAAAATAGATATTTCGTGCAAATGCTTAACTTAGTATCGTAAACACACAAAAAACTACAAAACTTGACTTATTTCATGATAACTGAAGCTGATTGTAAGACTCTTGAGGTGGATAAAGTTAAAAATAGTTATATTGGGAGTATTTAAGTTACATTTTTTCCAATCGCTAACAAGCGTTTGTCCAACCAGTTGTCACATTTTCACAACCCTAAACACAATTAGCACAGCATCTGTCTTTTGTGGTCATACCATTGACACATTTAATGTCACTCTCACCCAATATGCAGTCAGTGAACACATTTTCACAATGCTTACTTTTTCTTAACAGACAAGCTGATGGATTAATTTCATAGTATTTACTAATGTTAGCACACAACATCGCACTATCGCAAAAACAATATTCCAAACCTTAGATACAGGATAAAATCCCCTGCTTCTGCAATATTATCAGTTCAAAAACAATATCAATATAAAAATATATCTGAACTGATAATAAACAAACAACTGAATAATTGACACACAGCTGATTTATGTTGGGTAGATTGTGCCAACCACAGCTGATTCTAGTCTGGCTTAGACTTTTTTTTCTATTACATTTACACTCATACAGTAAAAGTAGGATTTTGAGGAGTGATGTTGATGAAAACATGTGGCCTAACCCTGAGGTTCGCAGAGATTCGAAACTAATAACTTTTAGACCCATCCCCGCCCCCCAAACCCCTCCTTTTTTATCTGTGCTGTTTGCTGTTGTTTTTTGTTCAGAATGCTCTTGTGTGTTAGGTTGCTTTTTACTGGAATGCTTTTGAATGTGAACATTACAGTACATGTGGACATACAGTTCCCAACCAAGAAATTTAGTGTCAAAATGGTAGATTGCTCGTTTTGCATGCAAAAACCTGTAAAACTAAAACATAAAAGTCTCTGCAGTTTTTTTGTTAGAGCCAGTATTTTAAAACCTGGTGTACTTTTATTGACTGCATGTTCCTTGTGAAGTGAAAACAAGTGTTATTCTTTGACAGAATAATTTCATTTTGAGTCATTTTGAGTATCTATTTAACAAAATGTATTTTAAGAAGAAAATTATACGTTTGGCCAACTGTGTTTGTAGGTGTGAGTCTGTGTTAAGAGGTTAGAAAAACCATCTGAAGTATGGGTAAGCGCTTGTTAGCGACTGAAAAAAACTAATATGTTCAAGACAGAATGTCCCTATACACATACAAACACCATATGTATTGCTAACTTGATCATTTGTATAATTAAAAATTTTCATTAATGTTTTTGAAAAAACAATAGGTTTATGTAGCCTAGGAGATCAGCAATTTTAGATTCACCTGCTTTTTTATATGTATAATAAAAACAAATACCAGTGGGCGCTGATAGATGGCAGCAAAGGAATGTAATCCTGCAAACTTTCTCATATGACCCAAGCACGTCTTCTAGATGTAGTTCACCCAAAAATGAAAATTCGGTCATCATTTACTCACTCTTTACTTGTTTTATATCGTCATGAAACTATTTCTTATGGTAAACACAAAATAACATATTTTAAAGAATGCTGAAAATTAGTGACTTGCATAGTATTTATTTTTCCTACTATGGAAGTCAATTGTCAGTGGTTTTCAGCCTTTTCTAAATATCTTATTTTGTGTTGAACAGAATGAAGAAACGTATAAAAACCACTCGAGGGAGAGTAAGTAGTGAGTACATTTTAATTTTGAGGTGAACTACCCTTATAAATATACCTTTCAATGAACCACCTGAAGATTCGTTTTGTGCTACTTGCATTAAGGTACAAATAAAAGTCTGCACATTTCAACACCACAGCTTAACACAAAATGGCGTCTATGCAGGGCTTTCATATTTCAAGGCATATCCATATTATTTTTGTCTTATGTAATCAAACTCCCTCAGGTAAATTCAATATAGCAGTCCTGGTTTAACTTATAAACATCATACTGCTTTATTGTAATGATTTATAGTCCTAAAATAAACGCGTGTCATCTACTTAGTGCACATAAATCGGCCCTTCACTGGAGCCCCCACTGTCATCTAAATCTCCTTTGATTTATATTCCCGCGTCGTGCGTCACTCCTGACGTCATTAGAACGATGCTTGACCACGTAACAGGCTTCAGGAGCTAAAAAAAAAGTTGATGTGCATTGATGGCAACTTGACACCTTTTTAATTGAAATTGATGTACTTAATAAATCTCTTAGATTGGTTAAAAAGAAGAGTAACATATTTTTGGGATCATTATTTTGCAAATGTCACTGATGCAAAAGTCTCGAATTTTCCTTTTTTTTTTTCTTTTATATGTGCCTTATTTAACTTGATTTAAGTTATTATCATTATTGTGACTATTATCGTTTTGTTGTCTAGGTTTGATCTAGGTTATGTCTGTTAGGCTACTTGAAGCATTTAATTATTTAACAAATAATTAAATAAATCATAATAAAAAATAATTAAACAAAATTGATGGGAACTCTAATGTTTTGAACGGGTTTTGTCAAATGTTTTGTGAAATATTTAGTTAACTCACGCCAGGTGGCGACAAACGAGCGTTTCTCTGTGTGCGTGTATGTGCGCGTGCGTGTGTTGTAAGCGAGTCATCAACTGATTAATTAAAAATCGCTCCGTGCTCGACAGAAATAAATCTTAAGGTCATTCATTTGTTTACTGATTGAGTAATTTGGCTGTTTTGATGGATGGTCTATTGATTTGACAACAAATCAACTAATGTCACACACACACACACACAGTTCTGGCTATTAGAAATCGTTGTCCTTTACTTTAGGCTACAATTTACGTAATGAAAATGGTGTGGTAACTATCTAGACAACGTATTTTTGGAAATGTAATCATACGTTACTTTTAGAGTATTTTGGCGTTACTTTTAGATTGCTTTTGACTTATTTTACACGTGATTGTTTGATTAACAAAGGGACCACGCCGAAAAGAAAACGAATGAATGTTTTGTAGGCTACCATATTGATCTAAAGAAAATCTATTGAATTTCTTACCAACAACATAAGATAATCAAATTATTTATTCATTAATTTTCCTTTTGCTAAATCCTTTTGTTTATCAGGGGTCGCCACAGCAGAATGAACCGCTAACTATTCCAGCGGATGTTTTACATAGCGGATGCCCTTCCAGCTGCAACCCAGTACTGGTAAACACCTGTGCACTCTCACATTCACACACACACACTCATACACTACGGCCAATTTAGTTTATTCAATTCACCTAAATAGCCAGGGGTGGGTTTAGTGATTTTGAGGGTCTAACATCCTTTTGTACTTTATATTTTTAATATTATTATTATTTTGTTATTTTCTTTATTTATCTTTATTATTCGATCTCCTTTTCTACTTTTTATCTAAATGCAAAATAATAATAACCTGTAAATCATCTTGTAAAACATTTGAAACGATTTGTTTTCTTAAAATTAATTCACAACTAAAAATAATAAATGAACTATTTCGTTTTTAAAGCTAAATCCTAACTGATTTGACCGCTGGACTGGTCCATGATTGAAGGTGGGGGATAAATTTGTGCAGATAATTACATTCAAATAAAAAAATGTAGACCCTCACCATCTAAAATATGATAGAAAACAATGAAAATTAAATAAAATTAAATTGGGGCAGCACCGTGGTGCAGTGGGTAGGACAATTGCCTCACAGCAAGAAGGTTGCTGGTTCGAGCCCCGGCCGGGCCAGTTGGCATTTCTGTGTGAAGTTTGCATGTTCTCCCTGCGTTCGCGTGGGTACTTCGGTTTCCCCCACAGTCCAAAGACATGCGGTACAGGTGAATTGGGAAGGCTAAATTGTCCATAGTGTATGAGTGTGAGTGAGTGTGTATGGATGTTTCCCAGAGATGGGTTGGCGGTTCATTCCGCTGTGGCGACCCCAGATTATTAAAGGGACTGAGCCGAAAAGAAAATAAATAAATGAATGAATAATAATACATATAAATAATAATAATTTTAACATTAATAATAATAATAATAATGATGATAATATTAATAATAATAAGTAATAATACTTATAGACAATAATAATATTAATAATAATTATATTAAGTAATATTATTATTGTTATTATTAATAATAATAATAATAATAGTAATAATAATGATTATCATATAAGTAATAATACATATAAGCAATAATCATATTAATAATAATTATAATAGGTAATATTATTATTATTATTAATAATAATAATAATAATTATTATTATTATTATATAAGTAATAATACATATAAGTAATAATAATAATAATTATTATTATTATTATAAAGTTCAGAACAGAATATAAATAAATAATAATTAAAATTAGGTTATCATTATTAGCTATCATCATCTTCATAAAACAAAATTAATTAATTAATCAGTTTAATAAACAAATACATACATATAAAAGATCCCAAAGTAACCCTCTCGCATAATTTTAACTGTAGTCAATTTTTCTGCCCTCGAACCTGAACGTTTTTCATAAGTCTTCCCACAACGAGTGGAAAACTGTGAGTCAGTTGCACACACACACACACGCACGCACGCACGCACGCACGCACACACACACACACACACACACACACACACACAGAGAGAGAGAGAGAGAGAGGGAGAGACTCATTCCTCCATATAAAAGCATTCAAATAACCATTTACCTCACAAAGCAGCAAACACAACAACAACTCTACCTAAACCACATGATCAGTGCTAATTAGTAACCACGAGATTCTCAAAAAAGCATCCTCACAGCACTGATCCACGGTAAAGAAAGCTTTGATCAGTGTAAGGATGTTGTCAGACGGTCAATAACGCGTGTGAGTGACTGAATGATTGATTGATGTGTCCTGCTGGTCTCCTCCCCTCAGACTCGCGCATCATCCAGCGCGTCTCCAGAGCGCGTCTCCAGTCCGCATCCGAGCGTCATTCAGCGCAGCGTCTCGGGCATTCGTTCTGTGGGAATATACGGTCACTCGTTGTTTCACCGCGCCACTGTTGCTTTTTCTGCTCCGGCTCTGCGCGTCTCCAGACTCCGGGTTTTTTTCGGGGGTCGTTAAATCTGGAGGTGAGGACCCGGGGATGAGCTTCGGCATGGCGGGCTGCGGGTTCGGTTGGGCGGTGATGCTGCTCGCGCTCTGGAGGCCCGCGACCGCTTGTCCGGAGCTCTGCACGTGCATGGGTTTGCGGATCTCCTGCGTGGACGCGGAGCGCAGTATTATGGCTTTCCCCAAGCTGGAGTCCGAGGCGGACATGGAGAACGTCACTGACATGTAAGTCATGCTGGGGGTCATATACACCGAAACAAAAACGATACATTGGATTTACTCAAATTTTTCACCGCGGTAAAGTTAGTTTAGCGTTTGACATTCATTAGACATTCGATTACAAACCAATTTTAAATTGATCCTGTTACAGTTTGTGCCAAAAATATGTCAGATAGACATAAATATGTGCCCTTTATGTGGCACAATTAATTTTTTGATTAAAAATAAATAAAAAATTAACCATACGAATGAATTAAACAATTCAACCATGTGAAATTATACAATAAAAGTACCAAAAATATTCAGAAAAAAACATCCTGCTTATTGCACAAGACTCTGTTTTTGGAATTAGCACTTTATTTATTTCATAATATTTTTAAATATTATATATAAATGGTAAAAATGTAGTTTTTTACTGTTATGCCTTTGTTGATTTTATATACAGTACTGAATCCATATTCTCAGTAAATCGGATGCACTGTAAACACCTAAATAAATTAAACTCTGACACTGTTTGAGATAAAATATTCAAATCAACTCTAAAATTGTCTAAATATTATCCTCTGTGATGCACAAGTTTTGTTTTTTACTGTTATGCCTTTGTTGATTTTATATATAGTAATAAAACCATCATTTCAGTATATCACTGTAAACACCTAAATGAATTAAACTCTGACACCGTTTGAGATAATATTCAAGTCAACTCTAAAATTGTCTAAATATTATTCGCTATGATGCACAAGCTTTGTTTTTTACTGTTATGACTTTGTTGATTGATAACAATGTACATTATTAGCCCCACTGTTTATTTTTCCCCCCAATTTCTGTTTAACGGAGAGAAGATATTTTCAACACATTTCTAAACATAATAGTTTTAATAATTCATTTCTAATAACTGATTTATTTTTATCTTTGCCATGATGACTAAATAATCCGTGACTAGATATTTTTCAAGACACTTCTATACAGCTTAAAGTGACATTTAAAGGCTTAACTAGGTTAATTAGGTTAATTAGGCAGGTTAGGGTAATTAGGCAAGTTAATATATACCGATGGTTTGTTCTGTAGACTTTCAAAAAAATATTTAGCTTAAAGGGGTTAATAATCTTGACCTTAAAATGGCTTTTAAAAAAATTTAAAACTGCTTTCATTCTAGCCGAAATAAAACAAATAAGACTTTCTCCAGAAGAAAAAATATTATCAGACATACTGTGAAAATTTCCTTGCTCTGTTCAACATCATTTGGGAAATATATATAAAAAAAAGAAAAAATAAAATTCAAAAGGGGCTAATAATTCTGACTTCAACTGTATATGGGCTGAATTTAACACATATTTAGTCATGTTCAACTTAATTTGTTTGTGTTATTTCAGCCCATATAAATAGTTTGCAACCACTATAGTATAGTGTATATACCTTAAAAAATGTGGTAAATCAAACTAATGTTTTTTTCAGTGGAAGATGATGGCGTTTTTTGTGTTTGTGAAGTTGTTTAGGCTACTCTAAAAAATATTTTTTGCTGCTCTCAAAAACAAAAATACTTATTTAAAATGAGCTGAATTCTTACTAATTCTTGATTAACAACTTATTCGTTTTATGTTCAATCCACTTAAATTCACAAAAACAATGAAGTTACCTAAATCAATACATAGTGAACATGATGTAATTTCAGCATTTTTACAGTATACAGGCTAAAAAGAAAAACAGGACTCTATCAAAAATAAATAAATAAAAAACAAAAGTCTATCTTTAAGCCAAAGCACAAATGAATACAAATGAGCAAAGATACCACTGAAATAAGCAGTACTGTTGTCTTACCTTTTTCAGCTGCAGAAAATGAGTAATATAATCAAACACAACACTGCATGTTGTAATAATGTTTGATTTATATTATACATTCAGTTGTAATTATATTATTATATAATTAATTATATAACAAAGTATATACTATAAAAAATTATATTATATTTATCATATATTATATTATTATTATTATTATTATTAGTAGTAGTAGTAGAAGTAGTAGTAGTAGTAGCATTATCATTATTATTATTATTATTATTATTATTATTATTATTATTATTATTATTATTATTATTATTTGTAGTAGTAGTAGTAGTAGTATTATCATTATTATTATTATTATTATTATTATTATTATTATTATTATTATTATTTGTAGTAGTAGTAGTAGTATTATTATCATTATTATTATTATTATTATTATTATTATTATTATTATTATTATTTGTAGTAGTAGTAGTAGTAGTATTATCATTATTTTTATTATTATTACTATTATTATTATTATTATTATTATTATTATTATTAGTAGTAGTAGTAGTAGTAGTAGTAGAAGTAGTAGTAGTAGTAGCATTATCATTATTATTATTATTATTATTATTATTAGTAGTAGTAGTAGTAGTAGTAGTAGAAGTAGTAGTAGTAGTAGTAGCATTATCATTATTATCATTATTATTATTATTATTATTATTATTATTATTATTAG
>NC_079442.1:4978392-5010892 GCF_903798145.1 Danio aesculapii | reverse complement strand
GTCCTTGTCTTGCTGGCTTGACTTGACTTGTTGAGTTTAGTTTTGTTGAGTGGAGTGGGGCTGAGTGTTGTGTTGACTTGTGTTTTGTTTTGAGTTGAGTTGAGTTGAGTTGAGTTGAGTTGAGTTGAGTTGAGTTGAGTTGAGTTGAGTTGAGGTGAGTTGAAGTGAGGTGACTTGACTTGACATGGATTGGGTTGTGTTGAGTTGAGTTGAGTTGAGTTGAGTTGAGTTTTGTGCTGTGTTGCTTTTTGTTTAGTTGAGTTTTATGTTGAGTTAAGTATTGTGTTGTGTTGTGTTGAGTTTTGTTGAGTTGAGTTTTGTTGAGTTGAGTTTTGTTGAGTTGAGTTTTGTGTTGTGTTGCTTTTTGTTTAGTTGAGTTTTATGTTGAGCATTGTCTTGTGTTGTGTTGTGTTGAGATTTGTTGAGTTTTGTTCTGTTGAGTTGAGTTGAGTTGAGATGAGTTGACATGGGTTGGGTTTTGTTGAGTTGAGTTGAGTCTTGTGCTGTGTTGCTTTTTGTTTAGTTGAGTTTTATGTTGAGTTGAGTATTGTGTTGTGTTGTGTTGTGTTGTGTTGAGATTTGTTGAGTTTTGTTCTGTTGAGTTGAGTTGAGTTGAGATGAGTTGACATGGGTTGGGTTTTGTTGAGTTGAGTTTTGTGTTGTGTTGCTTTTTGTTTAGTTAAGTTTTATGTTGAGTTCAGTATTGTGTTGTGTTGAGATTTGTTTGTGTTTTGTTTTGTTTTGAGTTGAGTTGAGTTGAGTTGAGTTGAGTTGAGTTGAGTTGAGTTGAGTTGAGTTGAGTTGAGTTGAGGTGAGGTGAGGTGAGGTGAGGTGAGGTGAGTTGAGTTGAGTTGAGGTGAGTTGAAGTGAGGTGACTTGACTTGACATGGATTGGGTTGTGTTGAGTTGAGTTGAGTTTTGTGCTGTGTTGCTTTTTGTTTAGTTGAGTTTTATGTTGAGTTCAGTATTGTGTTGTGTTGTGTTGAGATTTGTTGAGTTTTGTTCTGTTGAGTTGAGTTGAGTTGAGTTGAGTTGAGATGAGTTGACATGGGTTGGGTTTTGTTGAGTTGAGTTGAGTTTTGTGCTGTGTTGCTTTTTGTTTAGTTGAGTTTTATGTTGAGTTGAGTATTGTGTTGTGTTGTGTTGAGATTTGTTGAGTTGAGTTTTGTTGAGTTGAGCTGAGTTGAGCTGAGTTGAGTTGAGATGAGTTGATATGGGTTGGGTTTTGTTGAGTTGAGTTGAGTTGAGTTGAGTTTTGTGTTGTGTTGCTTTTTGTTTAGTTGAGTTTTATGTTGAGTTGAGTATTGTGTTGTGTTGTGTTGAGATTTGTTGAGTTTTGTTCTGTTGAGTTGAGCTGAGCTGAGTTGAGTTGAGTTGTGTTGAGTTAACACTTAACACTTAACACTTAACACAACAAAAACTCATTGTGTTGTGTTAAGTTTTGTTGAGTGTTGTGTTGTGTTAAGTTGAGCTGAGTTTTCTTTATTTTTATTTGTTTTGTTTGACCTTGCTTTGCTTTGTTGGCTTGACTTGTTGAGCTGAGTTAAGTTTTGTTGGGTGGGGTGGGGCTGAGTGTTTTGTTTTGTTTTGTGTTTTATGCTTGCTTGCTTTTCTGTTTGTTTTTGTTTAGTTTGTTGTTATATTTGTGCAAACACACTGTAAAAATATTTGCTGCAAAAAATTTTGCAAAAATATTTCTTAGTGTATATAGATGCTTAAAAAACGTATTCAACTCTGTCAAAAATGACAATACAGGAGTCTGTCATTTAACTTCACCATCAATCCATCAATCCATCAATCGTAACATCTAGTCATTAAAACTGCAAGTAAATAACTAGAACCAAACATTGCCTGCAGGGTACATTAACCAAAAAATGTCGTTATAATGGAAGTCAATGTGGCTGCTTAAAACTTGTGCCGGAATAGTTGGCGGTTCATTCCGCTGTGGCAACCCCTGATAAATGAGGGAACACGCTGAAGGAAAATGAATTAATGAATAAATGTACAGCATGTCTCAGGGCTCTGTCCTAATACACTTGTATGTGGTCGTATGTTTGCAGGCTGTTGGCTGGCAATCCTCTGCAGTGCTCGTGCGACAACATGTGGCTGAAGCAGTGGCGGGTGGAGGAGGCAGAAGAGCTGCTGTGTATGGAGGAGGGAGGAAAGTGGAGAGCGCTGGCGACACTAAAGCTGCCCGACTGCGGTAAGAGCTGGATCAGACTCTAAACACACACAGACACATGCGCTCCCGTCATATTAGGAGAAAGCACATTTTACTTTTGAGATCAGGAGATTTTAAGCAGGTGGCTAAGTTGTTAGCACTGTCACCTCACAGCAAGGTCACTGGTTCAAGTCCCAGCTGGACCAGGTGGTTTTTCTGTGTGGAGTTTGCATGTTCTCCCCGTGTTGGCGTGGGCTTCCTCCGGGTGCTCCTGCTTCCCCCACAATCCAAAGACATGCGCTATAGGTGGATTAAATAAGCTTAATTGGCTGTAGTGTATGTGTGTGAATGAGTGTGTGTGGGTGTTTCCCAGAACTGGGTTGCGGCTGGGAGGGCATCCACTACGTAAAACATATGCTGGAAAAGTTGGCTGTTCATTCCGCTGTGGCGACCTCTGAAATAGAGACTAAGCCAAAGGAAAATGAATGAAATATTTTGAAAGAATGAAGTAAAATAATGACCTCTGACCTGGAGAATCGCAGCCAAATTGCTATGGCTTGTGTGTTTAGTAAGATGTGATTTGTCCATAGTTTTATGGCTGTGGCTTGAGACGTGGATACTTATTGATCCAGAGATAAGCCTCCAGCCAGGCCTATTTTAAGCATTACCACAGCACAAGGCCCTCGAGGGAGGAAGAGAGGACGAGAGAGAGAGAGAGGGAGGAAAAGGGAAAACAGAGACAGACGGGGGGATCCCCAGAATGCAAAAACACTGAGACATTTAGCACTGAGACTCTTCCGCGAGCGTCTGCTGGCTTTAGGCCAAATGCTGCTTTTCTTTCCACTTTTGTACCATGAAAGAAAATGAGCTGCTCCAGTGAATCGTTTTAGCTTACCATGATTTCGGGACCAGCTATAGTGGCCAAATAACTGTGGTAAAATCATTTGTAATCTAGAAAAGGAAGGTTTGTCAAAAAAACAAGTTGGTCGTGTTCAATCTGAAATATAACTCACCATCGTTTGAAGAGTTCAGATGCAAAACCCTCTAAATCCATCAGACATCTTTTCTTGCAAATGAGCATTTTCTATCAGGATCCTCTGATTAGGTTTACATTTACATTTACATTTAGTCATTTAGCAGACGTTTTTAGCCAAAGCGACTTACAAATGAGGACAAGGAAGCAATTTACACAACTATAAGAGCAGCAGTGAACAAGTGCTATAGACAAGTTTCAGGTGTGTAAAGTCTAAGAAGCAAAGCATTAGTAATTTTTTTTTTTTGAGAGAGAGAGAGAGAGAGAGAGAGAGTACAGTTAGTGGTATAGCCAGAGAGGCAGTTGGAGATTAGGAAGGAAAGTGGAGACGTAGTTAGGGAGTTCATTCCACCAACTGGGCAGATTGAATGCGAGAGTTCGGGAAAGTGATTTCTTCCCTCTTAGGGATGGAACAACGAGGCGACGTTCATTCACCGAACGCAAGTTTCTGGAGGGCACATATATCTGCAGAAGTGAGAGCAGATAAGAATTAGCAAAGCCAGAGGTCGCTTTGTAAGCAAACATCAGAGCTTTGAATTTGATGCGAGCAGCAACTGGCAGCCAGTGCAAACGGGTGAGTAGTGGAGTGACATGTGCTCTTTTGGGTTCATCAAAGACCACTCGTGCTGCTGCGTTCTGAAGCAGCTGAAGAGGTTTGATAGAATTAGCTGGAAGCCCGGCTAGTAGAGAGTTGCAATAGTCTAGTTTGGAGAGAACAAAAGCTTGAACAATGAGTTGAGCTGTATGTTCAGATAGGAAGGGTCGGACCTTTCTGATGTTATAGAGTGCGAATCTGCAAGATCGAGCAGTTCTAGAAATGTGGTCAGAGAAGTTTAGTTGGTCATCAATCGCTACTCCAAGGCTTTTTACCATTTTGGATGCAGTGATGGTTGCTCCATCCATCTGGATTGAAAAGTTATGGTGAAGAGTCGGGTTGGCAGAAACTTCAAGCATTTCCGTTTTCGCGAGGTTAAGCTGGAGATGATGATCTTTCATCCAGTGTGAAATGTCTGACAGGCAGGCTGAGATGCGAGCTGGAACCGAGGGATCATCAGGGTGAAAAGAGAGGTATAGCTGGGTATCATCAGCATAGCAGTGGTAGGAAAATCCATGTTTCTGGATGACTGGTCCTAAGGATGTCGTGTAGATGGAGAAGAGAAGTGGCCCAAGAACAGAGCCCTGAGGTACCCCAGTGTTTAGATGCTGTAGGTTGGACACCTCTCCCCTCCAAGACACTCTGAATGACCTGTCAGAGAGGTAAGATCTGAACCATTGAATAACAGTGCCTGCGACGCCCAGTGACTCAAGCGAAGTTTCATTTTATATGTAATGATGAGGTTATTAGCTAGTAAATAAAATACCTTTTTTTTTCATAAATGTCACTTTAGACAATTCTTTGTTTTTTAACAAGGTAGATTTTATTTTGCGTCAAAACCAGCTAAATCCACTTGTGCTTTTTTTGCAAAAACCTCTAAATCCACCTATCGGGACAAAACAGTGTAATCAGGTGAAAATGAAGATGCCATTAGAAATTATTTTACCAAATATAAAACACATTACACAGACCACCTACAATTAAAAATAGATAAATCTGTCAAGTAAGTGGCGGTTCATTCCGCTGTGATAAACCAGGGAAACAGCTGAAGGAAAATGAATGAATGAAATCTGTCAAGTAAGAGCATTAATCAACAACATTAAAACTGACATTAATTAAATCTTAACGATCTGTTGACATTTCTGATATTTAGGATTTAGATTTAATGTAAGTAGAGCAATGTAAACATTGCAAACATTGTAAGCTAAGCTTGGTAGATTAAATAATGTAGTGTAAACCGTTGTGAAACATCAATATCTGTGCATTGTCCATTAATATAAAAAGCTTATCAGATGTATAGATATTATGAAGTAATATAAATAATGTTTAGTTTTATACATTACATTTATCTTTTAAAAAATAGCTTAAATTAGCAAATAAAACACAAGGTGGGCCTACTGGGCAAAAAGGGGATGTCTCTCAGATAATTTTAAAAGCTGTCATTCATTCATTCTCACCATACTTAAGGTCTGGTTTATCCTTATAGCATCCATGTGGGATAAAAGAACGCCATCTTAACTCTGTCTTTCGTGAAATGAAATTGGCGTTGAATGTATAGTAAATCAGACTCATTTAAAGTCAATGTATTGGGAAAAAAAACTTCAAATTACACGATGCAGCTGTCTTAATAACTAAATAAGGTATTGCAGAATTAAAATAGGTTAAACACACCAGTATGTTAGACTGCTCTCCAAAATTATGCTGGGTTGACATAACCAGTGTTGGGGAAAGTTACTTTTGAAAGTAATGCATTATGATATTGAGTTACTTGCTAAAAAAGTAACTAGTTACTTTTTATGCTAAGTAATATGTTACATTACTTTTTGGCTTGATCTCTTTCCGAACTTGCAGGTTTTTTCTTCTTTTTTTAATAGAGGAGCTGTGCAATTGACAACGTACTGTATAACCTAAATTTTCATAAAAACTTTAATAAAAAAATGAATAATTTAGGATAAGAGCAGCACTGTGGCTCAGTGGTTAGCACTGTCGCCTCACAGCAAGAAGGTTGCTTGGTTCAAGTCCCGTTAGTTAACATTTCTGTGTGGAGTTTGCATGTTCTCCCCCTGTTAGTTTCCGGTTTCCTCCGGGTGCTCCGGTTTGTACCCACAGTCCAAACACATGCGCTATAGGTGAATTAAATAAACGAAATTGGCCGTAGAGTTAGAATGAGTGTGTATGGGTGTTTCCCAGTACTGGGTTGCAGCTGGAAGGATATCCGCTGTGAAAAAAACATATGCTGGAATAGTTGGCAGTTCATTCCGCTGTGGCGACTCCTGTTGAATAAAGGGACTAAGCCGAAAAAAAATGAATGAATGAATGAATGTAGGTTAATGTTATCTTGTGAGAACTCCAGAGATATTCATACCATATATACAGATTAATGAAATTTTCAATCAATGTGTTTGTTACTTTTGTACTTCTTGTCTTATTAATTATGTAAAATCAGTGACCATTGAGACAATCCCCTTTTCCTTTTCTTCGATGCGTTCAAAATAATAACTGCTTGATTCAATGTGTGTTAATTTTAATTCAGCAATCAATTTTTTAAAAGGTAATTAATTAAACTAAAAATAACTCACCCCAACACTGGTCATAAACTAATTTTGGCACAAATATGGACAAATCCAATGTTTGGTTAATTTGATTCATTCATTCATTTTCCTTCGACTTAGTTGCTTTATTCATCAGGGGTCACCACAGCAAAATGAACTCCCAACTGCTCCAGCTTATGTTTTACACAGTGTTTTACACAGCGGATGCCCTTCCAGCTGCAACCCAGTTCTGGGAAACATCCATACACACTCATTCACACTCATACACTACTGCCAATTTGTCGCCTGGTTAATTTCTTTCAATTCAATTTAAATGATACTTTTTATTGTAAAAACATTGACACAACGTTGGATTATTACAACCTACAATTTTCTAGACTGTATTCAAGCTGCGTCAAAGAGCATAGAATCACCAAGAGGCAACACCCTGTTGCTGTTTGGGAAACGGCCACTAGATGCCACTAGTGTCACATGACAGCCATTTAGGAATGAAAAAAATTTCAATATAACAGCAGCACGGATAACTAACATTAGACAGAATGAATTACAATATTGAGTTAAATATGAGTTCAAATATTATATATATATGCTCTCAACATAAATTAATACACCCCATTTGGAAAGTAATATTTTAAAGGGCACCTATGGTGAAAAATCTACTTTTCAAGCAGTTTGGACAGACATATGTGTAGGTATAGTGTATAGACCGTCATATTGGGGTGATATAAACCCACCCAGTCCTTTTTTTTATTTAATTTAACAACATAAAAACGGTGGACCAATTGGAGCGGTTTTCAGACCGGCCGCAACTTGACGTAGGACATAGGTTTCCCCGCCCATCGAATTGATTGACAGCTGCGTTTTAACACGTCTCCGTAGTAACGTGTATAATCATATCAACAACAGAGAACGAGCGCAAAGCAACCGGAAATAAAAGATCTGTTCAGTTCGCTAGGATCATCAATCGTCATCAAGAGTGAGTTTCACATGTTTAAAATGCTTTAAAACAGAGCATGTGTGTAATGAATTACAGCGATTTACTTCAGCTTTACTTCATCAGCACAGCCGCGTGTCAGAACAATTCTAAAAGAGAACGCTTCAATCCCGGTTTGTGGATGTTAATCAGGTTTATTTCCATACAGCAGTGGAGAACAAGATATCCATACAGCAGTGGAGATTACCTGTATCCTGTCACATATGCGTGCAAAAATAGTGCAAAGCTAAATGTGCGCGCTGTCTGTGTGTGTGTGTGTATCTGTGTGTGTGCGTGAACTTTGTAACGACATTGTGTGCGACTCATCGTTGCAACTCCACAACAGCTGCATCAAATACTCATTGGTAAAGTTCTTACTGTAGTATTTCTCACAAACGTTACGTGAGATCTGCCTCCTTCTTGTCTGTCTGTTGTCTGACGCAGCCGAGGGAGGAGATTCACGCTGGTGGGCATGAGTGGCTAGCCTTAAAGGCGCAGTACACAAAAACCACTACCTGCTGCTCAGAGCTATAAAATAGAAACTTATAAAAAGCTATAACAAATAATCTGATGGGTGTTTTGAGCTGAAACTTTACAGACACATTCTGGAGACACAAAAGACTTAAATTAAATGTGGAAAAAGGGGAAACCAAGGTGCCCTTTAAACAATATCTCAATGAAAACAGACAATTTCCAAAATGTTGACAAGACTAAGTTTACTATATCTGGTATCTAAAATATATTTTTTCACTTATAACAATAAAGTAAGGTTAACAAAATAACCTAGATTACAAATTAGAGTGATACAAAAATGAGAAAGAAAATCTACAAAAAGGCTTTTTACATTAGTCTTTCTTTAACAGACAACACTGGAGAAAATATTCTATACTATTATAACATAATATTGCAACAAAGAGTACTGCCAATCTGTGATCAACAAATTTTGAATGTAATGTATATTTAATTTGACATGCCAGTATTAATTTGTATTATGCCAGTGCGTAAACTATTAAATTAGACATTTAAAGTAATTACACCTAAAAGTGACAGTTTCAAGAAAACAAATATGGCTAAAATATATTAAAGGGCACCTATGGTAAAAAATCTAATATTATAATAATCTAATATCAATATTAATTGACAGGTGCGTCATCATATCCTCAGTTTGTTGATTCACGTCCGCCATTTTCAGCGTGAGTCAAAGCGATATCACTAAAGGAACACGCTAGCTCTATTTTTAGATGCAAGGCTCATTGGGCTCAACACAAGAGCAATATTCTCCACATTATCGCTCTAATCAGAATTATTGGTTGTATCTTTAGGTAGGTTTGCAAACATGTGTACTTCTCATTGAGTCTACCTTATACTTCAGCCGTTTGCATTTCTCGCGATCACAGAAGCTCCCTGTGATCTTAACTAGCATGCGTTTTAGAATTCTAAACATCGGTTTCTATCAGGGTACACTCAAGTCGACGGCTGGGCGCCACGGACCGCTGCAGAAACCTATGTTTAGAATTCAAAAATGCGTGGCGCGACGATTTGGGACACTTCATGTCTCTGGTGCACCACAGAAAGTGTCTGGTGTGCCGTGTCGCGGCTTCAAGCGGCGCATCCGGTGCCTCAGTCAAAGTTAACTCAGTGTGCGTGGTTATTAGTCTCTGTGTACAAGCTCGGCACTTGAAACTAGCACACAGTTGGCTGTAAAACTGTACAAAGACACAAATGATTTTGTACTCTCTGCTTGGTCTGTGTCAGAGTCGTATATGTACGACTGAATGGTCCTCTCTGAATGGTCCTCTCTCTCTCCTCCGCCTGCCTGTCTGTTGCAAACGCAGAGCGGGTGAGCTCATGGCTCCGCCCCCTTGTTACGTTGGGCGGGAAGCCGAAACTAATCTACATGTGAAGCAACACACCCATAAATCAGCGAGCTGTGGACACGCCCCCAACATGACACTTTTTAACACATTATAATAAAAAAATCTGAATTGTGTTTTAAACTGAACCTAAACTGGCACACTCAGAACAACCATAATATTAATATTAAATCATAAAAAAGAGGTACACTATGTGCCCTTTAAACAAGTCTGTAAAATTAACTATTAAAAGTGCTGATAATCACCAGTCGTTGATTGTAAGTGTTGTATTAGCATCTTTCAGGTTGTATTTCAGCTTTAACTCGCTTTTTAAACTAAATAAATAAACAAAGCAGCTGCTTGCCATTGTGACAGCAATAAGATCCAATAGACGGGTGCTGCTGTTGCAATGGAACATTCTATTGAGTGTCGCCACTTGGTGATTCTAAGCTCTTTGGCTGCGGCTTGCGAAATAATACATAATAAAGCGAGTGATTGCTCCTTATTTAAAATGTCTGTACTGAGAGGTCGTGTTTTGATCATCTATTGGTCTCATGCAATCACCTGATGTGATTTCGCAAGTCAGAGCTCACCAAGCTTGAACTTTGGAAAGCAGCGACATGCAAAACTTGCATGGTGTGTTTTATAAACCTTTGAAACTGGCCCTTTTAGGATTTGATCAAAACAGTGTCATTTTGGTCACTGTCGCTTTAAATTCAAATGAAAGTTGTTTTTTGAAAAGAGGGCGGAGCTATAAATGCCTCTGCATCACCATAGCAGCAGATTCCAAACTCTAATGGCAGACGGCTGCTTCTCAATCAGGACTGTTTATGCTAATGAGGGAGAGATCGTCACTAATGGGTGGGGCTTCCCCCTCTGATGACATGTACAAAGGGAGAATGTCAATCAAAGTGTTTCTACAGAGTGATGTTATCAAGTGTGATTATACAAAATAGAATTAATTCATTTTTAACATTAACATATGTTAATGGCTGTATTTAAACCCCTTATAAAAGCGATTCTTGCATAATAGCTCCCCTTGTGTCTCTGTGGCCTGGAGTAGCAAAGATACAATACCAGAGATGCGGTGATAAGGATGTCAACTGCAGCAGCTGGTAGCACACAGAGATAGAGATCTGATTCATGACAGAACGAGCCAGTGCTGACTGCACTCTTTGGCCTTTAATTTAATGAGAGCACCAGCAGACTAGAACGGCATTCCTGTGATTCAGATGAAGTAATTGTTTGATTTCTAAGATCAAATTCAATGAATTATATACTTTGGTTTTATTTTCGAGCTAACATACAATAAAAAAAATGAATTGAATATTAAATATTGCTAGTGCATTTAACAATAATAAAACAATTTACAATATACATTCATGAATGCAGACAGTTGAAGAATATATATATATATATATATATATATATATATATATATATATAAATTTATATATACACTCACAGGCCACTTTATTAGGTATATCTGTCCAACTGCTCGTTAACGCAAATTTCTAACCAGCCAATCACATGACAGCAACTCGATGCATTTAGGCTTGTAGACATGGTCAAGCTGATCTGCTGCAGTTCAAACCCAGCATCAGAATGAGGAAGAAAGGTGATTTATGTGACTTTGAACGTGGCATGGCTGTTGGTGCCAGACAGGCTGGTCTGAGTATTTCAGAAACTGCTGATCTACTGGGATTTTCACGCACAACCATCTCTAGGGTTTGCAGAGAATGGTCCGAAAAAGAGAAAATATCCAGTGAGCGGCAGTTCTGTGGGCGCAAATACCTTGTTGATGTCAGAGGTCAGAGGAGAATGGCCAGACTGGTAGATAGAAAGGCAACAATAACTCAAAATCACCACTTATTACAACCGAGGTCTGCAGAAGAGCATCTCTGAACACACAACACGTCTAACCTTGAGGCGGATGGGCTACAGCAGCAGTAGACCACACCGGGTGCCACTCCTGTCTGCTAAGAACAGGAAACTGAGGCTACAATTCGCACAGGCTCACCAAAACTGGACAATAGAAGATTGGAAAATCTGCTGTGACATTCGGATGGTCGGTCAGAATTTGGCGCCAACAACATGAAAGCATGGATCCATCCTGCCTTGTATCAACAGTTCAGGCTGTTGGTGGTAGTGTAATGGTATGGGGGATATTTTTTGGCACACTTTGGGCCCATTAGTACCAATTGAGCATCATGTCAATGCCACAGCCTACCTGAGTATTGTTGCTGACCATGTCCATCCCTTTATGACCACAGTGTACCCATCTTCTGATGGCTACTTCCAGCAGGATAACACACCATGTCATAAAGCGTGAATCATCTCAGACTGGTTTCTTGAACATGACAATGAGTTCACTGAGTTTACTCAAATGGCCTCCACAGTCAGCAGATCTCAATCCAATAGAGCACCTTTGGGATGTGCTAGAACGGGAGATTGGCATCATGGATGTGCAGCCGACAAATCTACAGCAACTGCGTGATGCTGTCATGTCAATATGGACCAAAATCTCTGAGGCATATTTCCAGTATCTTGGTGAAATCCATGCGATGAAGGATTAAGGCTGTTCTGAAAGCAAAAGGGGTTCAATGTGGTACTAGTAAGGTGTACATATATAAAGAGAGCTAAGTGAATTTTACCTTAAAACATTGAAAATAATGAGCCATATTATCTTTTTCAAAGCGAAAACAAGTTTACTTTGCTGAACCCACTGATTGTTCAGCTTAATTGAAGGCAAAATTCACTTCATTTTGACATAGTATTTTTGAAAACAACACAATATCTTTTTGCTAGTCTAGAAAATGCTGCTTGACATTTTCGACTAGAAAAAAGACAAAAACTTTTTGGAAGTTTGAGGAGGAGTTTAGGAGGGAAACAAAGGTATGTGGAAGTACCAGAGACAGCAACTAAAACACGCATGAACTAAATCAAGCAGGAAAAGCCAGGGTTGTGATGGCAAGAATCCAGAGCACAGCTAGAATGGGAGGCCTATGGAGGTGTCAATGGAGAGAGAAGCTTTGGCTAATGACACCCAGGGGACAGAGCTGATAACAGAAGAGCCCTGGGCGATGGCTGAGAGCAGATGGGACTGTGGGACACCATTGGACCAGGAGGTCGAGGCAAAAGGGTGGAGATAGATGACACAATGGACGGCTCATTTATATCATATTATATCATATATCATATCACATCATATCATATCATATCATATCATATCATATCATTCATTTTCCTTCGGCTTAGTCTCTATTTCAGAGGTCGCCACAGCGGAATAAACTGCCAACTATTCCAGCATATGTTTTATACAGCGGATGCCCTTCCAGCTGCAACCCAGTACTGGGAAACACCCATACACACTCATTCACACACTCATACACTATGGCCAATTTTAGTTCCTCCAATTCTACTATAGTGCATGTCTTTGGACCAACTGGCCCACCCAGGACTTGAACCAGCGACCTTCTTGCTGTGAGGCGACAGTGCTAACCACTGAGCCACAGTGCCACCATCATATCACATCACACTCTCATTCACACAAACCCAAACATTCATGCACTACGGGGAAGTTTAGTTTATCCTATTCACCTACAGGGCATGTCTTTGGACTGTGGGGGAAACTGGAGCAACCAGAAGAAACCTACGTAAACATAGGGAGAACATGCAAACTCCACACAGAAAGGCCAACTGTTCCAGCCGGGACTCGAACCAGCCACCTTTTTGCTGTGAGGCGACAGTGCTAACCACTGAGCTACAGTGCCACCATCCTATCATATCGTATCGTATCGCATTGAATCACATCATATCGTGTCAAATCATATCATATATCATATCATATATTATATCGTATGGTATCGCATCATAAAATATCGTATCGTATCGTAACGTATATCATATATCACATCATATATCATATTATATCGTATCGTATCATATATCATATATCATATACCATATATCATATATCATATCATATTATATCGTATTGTATCGCATCGCATTGCACCGTATCGTATCGTATCGTATCGTATCATATATCATACATCATATATCATATGTCATGTTATTTTATATCGTATCGTATCGTATCGTATCGCATCGCATCGCATCGTATCGTATATCATATATCAAATATCATATATCATATCATATTATATTGTATCACATCGTATCGTATATCATATATCAAATATCATATATCATATCATATTATATTGTATCACATCGTATCGTATATCATATATCAAATATCATATAATATCATATTGTATTATATTGCATCGCATCGCATTGTATCCTATCATATCGTATATCATAAATCATAACATATCGTATCATATCATATCATATCGTATCATATCAGAAATTTTATCAGTTTGAATGCACATTGAGTAGTGTGTTCAAGCGAATTGACCAGTTTCTCCATGACATGATAGCAACACCACAATATACTGAAGTCTTGCCTTCATTCCTTGCATAGGCTTATTGACCGCATTATGCTAATATTTCTAATTAGGATTCAGACTTCAGCAGAAGCAATATTTAGGCAGGTCAGGTTCAACGTTTTCAGTTAGATAAAATGCTAGATAAGATAAACGATATACTTATCCATACATGATTTCATATGATTTATGACATGAAATGTAATTCTCCATTACTAATGAGTGTATGATAGTTCTGTTTTGTCCTGTGTTTTCTTTCTAGTTCTCCCCACTGTGACTCTCACGCCCACAAACGTGACCATAAAGAAAGGGTTAAATGTGACACTGACCTGCAACACCTCAGGAATGCCCACTCCAAATCTCACCTGGACCACCTGCAAGCTAAATTCAGCGATCAAGGTAACTCTTATCAATGTTCGTTCAAATATACAGTTAAAGTCAGAATTATTAGCCCCCCTTTGAATTTTTTTCTCTTTTTTAAATATTTCCCAAATGATGTTTAACAGAGGAAGGAAATTTTCACAGTATGTCTGATAATATTTTTTCTTCTGGAGGAAGTCTTATTTGTTTTATTTTGGCTAGAATGAAAGCAGTTTTAAATTTTTTAAAAACAATTTTAAAGTCAAAATTATTAACCCCTTTAAGCTATATATATTTTTGGATTGTCTACAGAACAAACCATCCTATTACAATAACTTGCCTAATTACCCTGTCCTGCCTAGTTAGCCTAATTAACCTAGTTAAGCCTTTAAATGTCACTTTAAGCTGTATAGAAACAGCTTGAAAAATATCTAGTAAAATATTATTTACTGTCATCATCAATAAAATAAACCAGTTATTAGAAATGAGTTATTAAAACTATTATGTTTAGAAATGTGTTGAAAAAAAATCTTCTCTCCATTAAACGGAATTTGGGGGAAAAATAAACAGGGGGGCTAATAATTCTGACTTCAGCTGTATATTAGTAGTTCTAACACTGCTTTCTACAGGTTTGTCAGGTCTTCCCACAGAATGTTAAAGTGTTCCATTAAGGCTCATTAGAAAAATACAAGCCCAAATTTTTCTTAACGAAATGTAAAATGTGTTTCGATGCACGTTTCAGATGACAAATACACTAGAGGGTGCTGTGGACATTTTTCATGAATCTGAAATCCATTACTAAAGTTGTGTCCGAAATCGTGCCCTTTTTTTAGTGGAGCAGCCATTTTTAGTGGTGTCTGAAACCAAAGTGGAAGTTTTGAAGTGCACTCAATCAATCCCACATTGCACAGCAATAACGAGTGTACAACACATGCGCACTCAACAGCTAGAAAATCCCCATAATGAGAATTTGCATGCCAAATGAATTTCTGCATCTGATCGCAAGATGGTAACTAAAGCGCAATCCTATCAGTGTATAGTTTAAAATACAAAATTATTTAATTAAAGTAATGTTTGTATACATGTTTCCTTCACTCCTTCAAGTGGACCATATTAGTGGACTATTGTAGGGAATACTGGGTATAGGAGCAATTTTGGATACAGCATTGGTGTACATTTTGTTGCATGTTTCAGATACACGTCCTTCTAGTACACATTCAGGAATAGGCAGGGCTTGCCATACAACTGAACTAAACCAACCAATAGTGCTTTCAGAAGCAAACGTAAGAGAAAAAAGTTGTTGGCGTCATACTTTATGTTTCTAACATCATATTATGAGTGCTGAGGAAAAGTTAAAATTTACGTATTATTGTGGGACCAGTCAAAACATACTGGACAATCTAACTCATCTGGCATCTGGTCATTCAGAGCAGAGTCATCTGACCAATCAGAGCAGAGTAGAGTCATCAGACCAATCAGAGCAGAGTAGAGTCATCTGATCAATCAGAGCAGAGTCATCTGACCAATCAGAGTAGAGCCATCTGACCAATCAGAGCAGAGAAGGGTAATCTGACCAATTAGAGCAGACTCAGCTGACCAATCAGAGCAGAGTAGAGTCCTCTGACCAATCTGAGCAGAGTAGTCATCTGACCAATCAAAGCAGAGTAGGGTCTTCTGACCAATTAGAGCAGAGTCATCTGACCAATCAGAGCAGAGTAGAGTCATCTGACCAATCAGAGCAGAGTAGTCATCTGACCAATTAGAGCAGAGTCAGCTGACCAATCAGAGCAGAATCATCAGACAAATCAGAGCAGAGTCATTAGACCAATAGGAGCAGATTCATCTGACCAATCAGAGCAGAGTAGAGTCATCAGACTAATCAGAGCAGAGTAGGGTCATCTGATCAATCAGAGCAGAGTCATCTGACCAATCTGTGCAGAGTAGAGTCATCTGACCGATCAGAGTAGAGCCATCTGACCAATCAGAGCAGAGTAGGGTCATCTGACTTATTAGAGCAGAGTCAGCTGACCAATCAGAGCAGAGTATTCAGCTGACCAATCACAGCAGAATCTTCAGGCCAATGAGAGCAGAGTAGAGTCATCAGACCAATCAGAGCAGAGTCATCTGACAAATCTGAGCAGAGTAGAGTCATCTGACTGATCAGAGTAGAGCCATCTGACCAATCAGAGCAGAGTAGGGTAATCTGACCAATTAGAGCAGACTCAGCTGACCAATCAGAGCAGAGTCATCAGACCAATAAGAGCAGATTCATCTGACCAATTAGAGCAGAGTCAGCTGACCAATCAGAGCAGAATCATCAGACAAATCAGAGTAGAGTCATCAGACCAATAAGAGCAGATTCATCTGACCAATCAGAGCGGAGTCATCAGACTAATCAGAGCAGAGTAGGGTCATCTGATCAATCAGAGCAGAGTCATCTGACCAATCTGTGCAGAGTAGAGTCATCTGACCGATCAGAGTAGAGCCATCTGACCAATCAGAGCAGAGTAGGGTCATCTGACTTATTAGAGCAGAGTCAGCTGACCAATCAGAGCAGAGTAGTCAGCTGACCAATCAGAGCAGAATCATCAGGCCAATGAGAGCAGAGTAGAGTCATCAGACCAATCAGAGCAAAGTAGTCATCTGACCAATGAGAGAAGAGTCATCTGACCAATCTAAGCAGAGTAGAGTCATATGACCAATCCGAGTAGAGTCATCAGACCAGTCAGAGCAGAATAGAGTCAGCTGACCAATCAGAGCAGAGTAGACTCTCAGAAACCCTTTCAGACACTGAGAAAAAACCCCAGTATACAATGGATATTAAGAGAAAACTAAAGTGTTCTGACCTTGGATAGATGCAAACCTTTTTTAGGAGCCCTTCCAAAGAAAATGGGAAATTATCATAATGGGGCACTTTAACGTTTGTATTGTAGGTTAGTCTTACATGCTAATGAGCTTTTAACAAGGTTTGAGAGTGGATTATTGACAGACTGAGACCAAAGCCCATCTGTTGTCATTTGGATTTTTTTTGCTTTAGATTTTTGCAGAAAAAAAAAAATTAAACAGTTTTAGCTTCAGAATATTGTTTTTACAGATACACTATACAGCTCTGGAAGCAATTAAGAGACCCCGTCTTGTTATTATCATTACTAGATTCGCCAGTAAAGGGTTAGTTCACCTAAAAATGAAAATTACCTCATCATTTGCTCTCCCTCAAGTGGTTTTAAGCTATTATGAATTGACCTATTGACTTGCATAGTGGGCTGCATGGTGGCGCAGTGGGTAGCACAATCACCTCACAGCAAGAAGGTCGCTGGTTTGAGCCTCGGCTGGGTCAGTTGGCATTTCTGTGTGGAGTTTGCATGTTCTCCCCGTGTTGGTGTGGGTTTCCACTGGGTGCTCTGGTTTCCCCCACAGTCCAAACACATGCAGCATAGGTGAATTGAATAAACTAAATTAGCCGTAGTGTATGTGTAAGTGTGAATAGATGTTTCCCAGTACTGGGTTGCAGCTGGAAGTGCATCCGCTGTGTAAAACATATGCTGGAATAGTTGTCGGATCATTCCGCTGTGGCGACCCCTGATGAATAAAGAGACTAAGCCGAAGGAAAATGAATAAATGAATATAATAGATGATAACAAACTAAATATGGACTTTTTTAATAACCAATTTTAAAACTTTGATTGATAAACAATGTAGAAACACCTCAAAGTCAATATAATTTGCCATTCGCAAACCATTTTCCTAATGTGGCGTAACAGGATATTCTCAAAAACAACATTATACTCGCTCAACATTATGCAACTGGTCATCCGCCAAAATGACGCCAACAGATTGTAATTACATTTTGATTAAAAACATGTTGTTTTCTCTTTGGAATAACGTGCAACCATAACGAATCCTCCACAATAAGCATTATGAAAGTAAATATGGTGGGGTCGGATTGCGTGTTGACTTTAAATAGAAATGACATTGGCTTTGCTGTAACTTACACTCGCAGGAGGAAGGCTCGGGTCAGATATCAAGGTCGCAGCTCAAACTGACGAACGTCTCCTCCCTGGACAACAAATGCAAAATCACCTGCAGATCGGATAACATGGTGGGAGAATCCGAGGCATCTGTGGAGCTGGACATATTGTGTAAGTTATCAAGTGTGTTTATAAGTTGCTTAATGTTAAATTTGTAAAATTCCTAGTATTTGAGCCCACCGCCATTACATTCACAAGTCCCCCTAAATGGCATCTTGTACCATTCAATTAATTTGGAAATAAATTACACTTTAAATTACACTCCCTGGCCACTTTATTAGGTACACCTTACTAGTACCGGGTTGGACCCTCTTTTGCCTTCAGAACTGCCTTAATCCTTTGTGGCATAGATTCAACAAGGTACTGGAAATGTTCCTCAGAGATTTTGGTTTGTATTTGGTCCAGTTGCTGCAGATTTGTCAGCTGCACATCCATGATCTCTCGTACCACCACATCCCAAAGGTGCTTCATTGGATTGAGCTCTGGTGACTGTGGAGGCCATTTGAGTGCAGTGAACTCATTGTCATGTTCAAGAAACCAGTCTGAGATGATTTGCGCTTTATGACATGGTGTGTTATCCTGCTGGAAGTAGCCATCAGAAGATGGGTACACTGGTCATAAAGGGATGGACATGGTCAGCAACAATACTCAGGTAAACTGTGGTGTTGACACAATGCTCAATTGGTACTAATGGGCCCAAAGTGTGCCAAGAAAATATCCCCCACACCATTACACCACCAGCAGCAGCCTGAACTGTTGATACAAGGCAGGATGGATCCATGCTTTCATGTTGATGATGCCAAATTCTGACTCTACCATCCGAATGTCGCAGCAGAAATTGAGACTCATTAGACCAGGCAACGTTTTTATAATCTTTTATAATCTAACCATTCTCTGTAATGCCCTAGAGATGGTTGTGCATGAAAATCCCAGTAGATCAGCCGTTTCTGAAATACTCAGACCAGCCCGGCTGGCACCAAAAACAATGCCACGTTCAAAGTCACTTAAATCACCTTTTTTCCCCTCAACTGACCAATGATGCTCAGTTTCATTTGCAGCAGATCGTCTTGACCATGTCTACATGCCTAAATGCATCGAGTTGCTGCCATGCGATTGGTTGATTAGAAATTTGCGTTAACATGCAGTTGTACCTAATAAAGTGGTCAGCGAGTGTATATACACACAGTAAACAGTTTTTTAAAACAAAGAAGACTGCTCAGCATTACTGCTATTAATGTCCTTTGACCATATGAATGCAACCTTGGTTAGCTAATCTCTCAAAAGCAGTAAATCCTGGCTAGTGTGCAATGTTGCCAAGTGTTCTAGCAAAATTGTGCATGAAATACAAAGCTGAATTTTCAGCATCATATCATCTACATGCTTGCTTATATGATGGTTTGATGCATAGAATGATGATTTGTTGATTTCATGACAACTCTCGAAATTGAGATTCAGAGTTTTAATGAATATGGTCTTGGCAACATAAAACTGCCACGCCGCTGCTGCTGCTGATTCTTTAAAGATCAAATAAGCCATTTTAATAACACCATAATTTTACCATAAATCATAAATATTGAAGTTTGAACAAATTTTATTGTGGGTAATAATGATTATGGGGATAAAAAAATCCATAATTGATACTTGGTGTACATTTTTATTTTAATCTTAAAATTAAAAAAGAAAAAAATGTACAATTTTCATGGTCTAAATGATTCTCTTTCCTTATTTTGTAGATTTATTTCTGCCTGGCAGCCAACTTTAATAAATAATCTAAAAAATAAAATTACTGTGAAATCTGTAAAATTCCTAATATTTGAGTTCACCGTTACATTTACATTTTCCCCTAAACGGCAGCATGGACCCTTCAATTGGTTTAGAAAGAAATTACACTTTAAATTATATACACATAGTAAACAGTTATTTAAAACAAAGAAGACTCAATATTAGTGCGATTAATGACACCATATTAATGTATCCTTTGTTAGCAAAAAATCATCAAATCTCTCAAAAGCAGTAAATCCAGGTTAGTTTGCAGTGTTGCCAAATGTTCCAGCGAAATTGGGAAATACATAGTTGAATTTTCAGCATCATATCATCTACATGCTTCCTTCTATGATGGTTTAATTCATAGAATGATGATTTGTTAGTCAATAAATGATAGTAATCATACAATTTCTTTCACGTCAACTCTCAAAATTGAGATTTAGAGTTGTATTGAATATGGTCTTGGTGACATAAAACTGCTACGCCGCTGCTGCTGATTCTTTAGTGATCAAATAATCCATTTTAGTAAAACCATAATGTTACCATAAATGTTGAAGTTACATCTGTGTTTGTTTATTCTTGTGTGCCATTTATTTGGGATGCCAGTTCCACCTGTTATCAGCAAGCTGACAGATGCCATCTCGGACCACCACTGGTGTATTCCCTTCAGCGTGTCTGGCAACCCGAAGCCCAAACTCAGATGGTTATTAGACGAGCAACCCATTCAAGAGGGCAAGTTCATCCATACCATGATCCACGATTACTCGGAGGGCGAATACCATGGTTGCTTACAGCTGGACAGTCCTACGCACATCAACAATGGCATATACACGCTGCTGGCCAGAAATCAATTCGGAGAGGACAGCAAGGCCGTATCCGCTCATTTCATGCATGAGCCATGGAACGGTGAGTTGAAATTAGCATGCATCCAAGTTAAAACAGCCAGTTTATACTTCTGCGTCGAGTGCATGTGGTAGGTTCGATGTAGCCTTTGAGCAGTCACACACATTTTACCGTATCCTGACACGGACCCCTCAAAAAATGTTGACTATACATTTTGGCGACGTGAAGCGCAGGATCTGTGATTGGTCAGATAGGTAGATAGGTGATGAGTGTGGGCAAGGCAGAGAGCAACGGGATGGAGTGAAGTCGGCAGTGGAGTCTCCCCGTTAAAACAACTTTTTTCACAGTGTAATGCCACCATGTGGTCAAATTGCGCTACTGTTTTAGAGTGACCTCAGATTGAGCATTTGGTGACTTTCTCTCATTGTGTTCAGGGCCGGATCCAGCTTGGAACTTTAGGGTGGGCCAAGTGACATTCCAGGTGGGCCAAAGAAGTATATATAAAGTTGAAGTCAGAATTATTAGCCCCCCCTGTTTTTTTTTCTTGACTTTCACATGGAATTCCTTTAGGGCGGGGCATGTCAGTGTGTCTGCTGTTCATCCATTTGTCAATCTTCCTTTATTTTATGGGCAACACCCATCTTTCAACAACCCAGTCAGTTTCCAAGAAACTTTTTTTTTGGTATTGTGACGCCGTTTGCAAGAGAAACTGAATATTAAATAAGAAAACAGTGGGCGTGGCTTGTTTTTTTTTACTGCGAGCTGATTTGATGTAGTAAAGGGTTTTAGAAGAGTTATTACTCACCATTTTCCTGTAAAGTGGATTTGTAAATGTGCAATTTTTAATTCTAAATTTTTACGTATCTCAACTGAAACATAAAGACAAGGCGGGACATAAAAATAGCCACTCCCTTTTTAAGAAAGCATCCAATAGTGTTTCATTTTTATCAGAGCTCTGCCAGTGTGAGAGGTTGAGCTCAAGCACATCAAATGAAAAGCAAATTAGAAGCATCTTGAAGGGGGCAGGGCATGCCAGATACTAAAGAACATTTGATTGGTCAGAAGATTTGATGAGGTGATGTCAAAAAATCTTTGATCTATTTCGGCAGAAGTGACAAAATGCCAGCTTTGGGTGTTTATTTCAGGTGCTAAATGCTAAATGCTAATTGTTTTGGCGCTAATAGATATCCTTGAGGCTAACTCACTGATACTAATATCCAAAAAACCTTTCTTTTGATTTCCTTTAAGAATATTGTGACTGAAGCGCTAGCAAAATAAAAGTGTGATTTCACACAGACATTAACTTGCCCCTGTGGAAGAACTCAAAATGGATGCTTTTATTTTGCGTGTTTTTTTTTTATGAGTAAACTTGTTGAATGTTTGCTGGTCCCCGCCCTTTTCTTCCTTGAATGAGTGTGAGTTTGAGCTACTTCTACAGTAGCATCGCACACATTTCCGGCACAAACTCAAAACTTTGGCACAAAAAATAGACAAAGTGGACCTCTACTGCTCTAACTAGCATTTCGGAAGTGGTATTGCAGCACAGACACAGAAGTATAAATGCTCACAATGGAGTGAGCTACATGCTAAGTATTCGCAGTGCTATACAGCGATCACTCAACGCAGAAGTATAAATAAAGCTTTACAGTGAATGTAACTGTTATAGACAGTTTCTGAGACCCTGTCTGTTTTCTTTTCCATGTTTGGTCTTCTGAATCAGTTTCCGAACCACTGTATTATGGTGAGTCTTCTTTGAGGTTTTTTGTTTGGCAGGAATATCAATGACTAAAGTGAAAGTTCACTCCAAAATGTAGATTTTGACATGTTGGTTGAGTAATTATACTGCAAAAAAGGAATTCTTTCACATTATTTTATGCCATGTTATTTTTTGTGCAAATATTTAAAGATTTTTATGAATAAAGACATTTCTTGAGATGAAATGTACTTTATTAAAGGAAAAATGTTTCAAAATTAGGGGTGGCACAGTGAGTGGCTCAGTGGTTAGCACTGTTGCTTCACAGCAAGAAGATTGCTGATTGGATCAGTTGCCATTTCTGTGTGGAGTTTGCATGTTCTCCCCGTGTTGGCGTGGGTTTCCTCCTGGTGCTTCGGTTTCCCCCACAGTCCAAACACATGTGCTATAGGTGAATTAAATAAACTAAATTGGCCGTAGTGTATGAGTGTGTGTGTGTGTTTATAGATGTTTCCCAGTATTGGGTTGTGGCTGGAAGTGCATTTTCTGCGTAAAACATTTGGTTTAATAGTTGTCGGTTAATTCCGCTGTGGCGATCCCTGAAATAGACTAATCTGAAGTAAAATGAATGAATGAATTTATCAAAATTAAGTAATTTATGATTAAATCCAGAAAATAAAAATAATAATAAATGATAATGATAATATAAAGGGAAAGCATGTCTAAATCTTCTAACTCTACTGACAGACTTTCCCTCTTCATAATTACAAATTTGCCTAAAGGGATAGTTCACCCAAAAATAAAAATACTCTCACTTTTTACTATACCTCAATGGGTTGCAAACCTTTATAAGTTTCTTTCTTAAGTTAAAAACAAAAAGGAATATATTTTGAAGAAAGCTGAAAACCTTTGACCTCCATAGTAGGAAAAACAAACAACACAGGCTCATTGTGGATACGTACCCCTGTCTACATTTCTGAAGAGCGTGAAATATGTAGCCAGAGGTACGTCTGGCGGCATTTAGTCTTTAAAATGAACGCGTAATGACTCCGCCGATGGCTTCTGTTGCTTTTTGCATTACTGCTGACCGCTTACCTCCAACTGGAAGGCTTTTCCAGTGTTACCAGTTTGCCCAGTGGCTCGCCACATGTGATGACAGAAAATAATAAAACAAAAGCAAAAAAAATAAATAAATAAACAACAGACTAAAAACCTGGTGAAATCATGTGGCCGCGAATGCTTTTCTTTTTCTAGATTGCTTTTGAAAGCACTATCGGTTGGGTTTAGGGACGGGGTGGGTCAGTCAGTCAGTCAGCAAGCTGGCTTAATTGGTTGAAGTGAATATAGCACCCTCTGGTGGATTTATGCGAGAAGAAGACACGTGAGAGAAATTTGAGATCAACAAAAAGCATACACGGCGGCCTCTGGTGGATTGGCAAAAATAAAACCTGCAAGCGCACGGACCTCCAGTTACATTTTTCACTGTCCCCAGAAATGTAGACCTGGGGTCCGTTCTTCGTACTTGAATTACTCAGTTAGCTGGATTTGGTTATTGACGATTTGACACAATCCATTATTGTTTCGTTCTTCAAAACTCATCTGAGAGATGTTGCTATAACAGGTCTGGTAGCTCAAACCTGCTGAGGAGCAGGCTTATTTCATATAAACAGGATTTGATCCGGTCATTTAAAGCAAAGGTAATACTTAAAGTATGTAGCAAATGCTGATATTCTCTTATAGTAGTAAGCTATAGATGAATTACGGGTTTGTAAACATTCAGGATGCGCGCACAGCGAGGTTGCAAAAAAAAGGGGAGCGCTAGCATTTACAGCGAAGGAATGACATCCGATGCGGTACAGAGTTCCTTGTTGTCTTAGAAATAAGTTATATTGATTACATATTATACATATTATTTAGATAAAGCTTTCAGCGTATTATAACAGTTACACAGTTATTCAGCAAAATTAACGTTAAAGTGAGCGGCGTTCGTCTGACAGGTCCATTTGCGATAGCACCCTCCCAATGGATATTGGATAAGACGAAATGGCCAAGCATCCAGCTCCAAATATACTATCTCATTGAAAGTCCAAGTAATTTTACAAGAGAGAAGTTAAAGACCTAATTTTAGAAGTCTTTGGATGCTAACAATGGGTTTCTGTGTGGTCATGTGCAAGAAATAATGTTACATGATTACCAGATTCAAAACATTGTAGTGCTATAAACCGACAAAGACAAAGATTAGACAAAGACAAGGAAAAAAGACGGAGCTATACAAGGCCTGGGTAATCATCAAACAGCATAACAACTGCATTCTGACAGCGAACTGCACCTGTACGGCAGGGTATCATGCATGCTTTTGCTTAAATAATTGGTGCAATCAAAAACAAGAAATGTGTATGATTCAGCATAGCATGATTTTACCTGATATAAAATGAGAACTGCAGAGTCGAGCATTTTTAATTAGGTCCTCAATCCATTCAGCTCCCTTTTCGCCTTTTAGACATCTGCGGTTGGCATTAAAAGCAGTGTGGTGTACGGTAAAAGTTACGTTTTCTAGTTTTAGACTTTTGGACTTTTCGAATTTGGTATCCTACCGCACAACACGACATGTTTGCTATTGCATCTTTCTTTGCAAACGGGAACCCATGTGACGTCATGTGTGACGGAGGTTGGTAATTCCTCTACAGACTATAAATGGTAAAATAAAATTGTAAAATAGTTTTTAAAAATAATATACAAAATAGAACAAATTATATAAAATAGAAGTTTTAAAAAAATAATAAATAAAACTGTTATGCAAACTACACTCCAAAATAAAAGTACAAAAACTGTCACGGGGTGTTCTCTCCCCAAGCGTTTCAAAGAGAACATTTATTAATATGGACTTTTATACACAATTGCAGACTATTTTAAGGTACTGATCCATCTTTGGTACAATTTGTGTATGATAATATGGACAATATTCAATTTTTTTCTATTTTTTTTAAAGGGAAGGAATAATAATTCATGCAGTCATGCACACGTTTTGACAACTAATATTCCAGTGATTTGATGATTCGCAAAAGTTGCAGACATCTTTACCAATATCAAAATGCTTTTTAGATGCTAAATTAATTTAAACAGCCATTTATCAAGAGACTTGAATAGGCCTACTTAAATTAGCTCTAAAAGTAAAACTAAATAAATTGCTAAATACTCTTGACACGTACACCTTAACACTGATAATGCGTGCGTGATGTATGCGCTGCACGGCCAAATACAGTGAATCAGTTTAGGCTATCAGTGGGCTATAAATAGCCGGCCGGATGATGAGCTAACCCAAGGCTACTCTCAGAATATGAAAATAGCATATATTTTTAAAAGCCCAAACTCCTTATATGCGATTGACTTTCCTTACTTGAAGGAATATCATACATATCACAAGGTATTTTGCCAAAAAAAAAAGACAGGTAAGCAAATTTAAGGTTTTTGGGCTGGAGATGGGTTACACATAGCCGGACTAGATTGGGTCTATACTTCACCGAGAAACTGAAACTACGTCTATTCCTTGCAGGAACCTCATAAACGTTATTGACTTTTCTTACATGATGGAGTATCATACATATATAAGCTTTATTTAGCAAAAAAACAACATGCAACCAAATTTAAGGTTATTCGGGCTAAAATTGGGTTACACGTAGCCGGGCTAGATCTGGTCTATACTTCACCTAGCCGGTGAAATGACGGCTATTGCTTGCTGGGATGAAAGTTGTAAAGCCTTCAGCCCACAATAAATGTGTAAAGTTATTGAGTATCATATCGAACAAACCGTTTACTATGAATTTTATGTAATTTTGCTCACATGGATAATTGAATATTAATCAGATGATGTCATTACGCTGCTGTGCCGTCAGCCAGTCATTGCATTGCTGATCATGATTTCGAGGATCGATAGATCTGTTCTTCACAACACACGCAGCGATCTCAGATCAGTTCATCCAGACATTTTTAATCTGATTCGCAAACTTGTTTGTAAAACCAAGTTAGCCAGAGATCTGTCAAATCATCTTAGATCATTTAATTGAGGTACGAACAACGGACCCCTGGGTACATATCCATAATGAGCCTGGGATGAAAATAAATACTATTGGGTTTGAGATGTTCTGAAACAATATTCAATTCAATTCAATTCACCTTTATTTGTATAGCACTTTTACAATGTAGATTGTGTCAAAGCAGCTTCACATAAAAGGTCATAGTAAATAGGAACAGTGTAGTTCAGTTTGTAGTGTTTAAGTTCAGTTCAGTTTAGCTCAGTTCAGTGTGGTTTAATAATCACTACTGAGAGTCCAAACACTGAAGAGCAAATCCAACGATGCGCAGCTCTATAGATCCTATAGAGCCCTAATGTGACGTTAGCGTCATCTATGTGGATGTTAAAGTCTCCTACAATTAGTATTTTATCAGTGTTAACTAGTAAGTCGGAGATAAAATCACAAAACTCTTTTAGAAAATTGACATAGGGTCCTGGGGGTCTATATATGGTGATTAGAGCGAGAGATAACATAGGTTTTTGCATAGTGTTTGGAAGGACAACATTAAGCGCTAATACTTCAAAGTAGCTAAACATAAGTCCGTTTCTCTGATTAACATTAAGAATATCACTAAAGATTGACGCGACTCCACCACCACGACCAGTTTGACGAGCCTCATGTTTATATAAGAATCCTGGAGGAGTTGCTATAGATGCAATAGATGAGTAAATGATGACAGAATTTTCATTTCAGGGTGAACTATCCCTTTTAATTTTGATGCGTTTTTACTTATGTAAATTTCTATCTGGACTAAATATATCTTTATTTACCGTAGGAATGTTAACTGGAAAACATTTAAAAATCTTGTGAAAGAGAATGTCTTCTTGGAGTAAACTTTTAATTTTAAGTCATTTATTATGTAACATGTCATTTACAATGCTAAAAAAATGCACTGATAACATAATTCATCTTAATCCTAAATTTCTCTTCTTCTCTCTGTTCTCTTGTGTGTGAGATGCCACTACAGGTATGAACAAAAACACTAAAACACACACACTGATGGTAGATTTGTAGTATGAGATGCATCTGTATCTGATTTTGTTCTTCTTTTATAAAACAGACGACACTCCACTTGGACCTCCCGAGGACAAAGTTGCTGTAAGTAAACTCAAATTATTACTATTATTATTATTATTTTTTAGTATTACTATTGTTACATTGGGTCAAACTTTATTTTGATGGGCTGTTTGTTGAATTTAAGTTACATTGCATCTATGTGCCAACTAATTCTCATTAGATTATAAGTAGACTGTTAACTTAGGGTTAGGGTTGGAGTTAGGGTTAGTGTAAGTTGACATGTACTTGCAAAGTTTCTTATAGTCAGTTAAATGTCTGTTGATGGAGCAGTATCAAAAGATATTAAGCAGACAGTCTACTAATACTCAAATGGACCATCAAAATAAAGTGTTACCTAATATTGACCCTAAAATGGTTTTAAAAAATCAAAAACAGCTTTCATTCTAGCTGAAATATACCAAATCAGACTTTCTCCAGAAGAAAAAATATTATAGGAAATACTGTGAAAATTTCCTTGAGTACAACATCAGTACAACCTACAACAGGCCACATTAAGCCATTTACGATGTATATCTGTGACCTCCAGATGCCCAGCAGTTCTCAGTATAGCAAACTCCAAAACTAAATGACTCGTAAAAGAGAAAATGGTTGCAATCTTTCCCTAATGGAGAGCAGGTTTTTGGGTGAAACTGAATGCAGTGGCTGCCCTTTGAAGGCTCATTATTCTCTTCGTAGGTTTACGTGGTCGTGGGAATCGCTGCCATCACATTCACAGGCTTCGTTTTGATGCTCGTCATTCTGAAGTTTGGCCGAAACTCGAAGTTCGGCATCAAAGGTAAGCACCTCTCGGCTCTAAACACGCCTCTGCCAAACCTTCATTAAGGCCCGTCGCTTTGGAAAAGACACATTGTTCTGGGATGGAATAAGTGGCTTTTCTCTTTTGTGGAAATAAGTGAATGCTGAAGGAAGGCTGTGCTTCGACTGTTTAATGAGCTCTAATTATTACTAATACACACTTAGTCTGCTTTAACATGGGTTTCTCATAGGGAATATTAAAGTGCGCACTAAAATGGTGTAGTCTGCTTGAATGATAAAGCTGGATGTAATGGCTTGTTTCCATTGAGTGGTAAGATTCAGTATAGTAATGATCTTATTCTTCTCGTATAAGCAGGGGCAACCATTTGGCTTGAGATTTTTGGTCTCGTTCGCTTCCAACAGGCTCATTCTGAAAACGTAGCCCTATATACATTTCTGGAGATCGCGAATTATGTAGCCAGAGGAACTTATTCATGCATTTTGTCTTTAAAATGAACACTACAGGATGGTAGGGCGCTATTCCTTTTTGCACTCACCAGCTGACCTCTTACCTCCGTATGGACGGCTTTTCAGCTGTTACCAGTTTGTCCAGTGGCTCACGGCGTATGTCGGCGGACTTGTGACGTAGAGCGGAGTTGACCGCGATGACAGGGTTCGGGTGAAAAACGGTTCTAGAAAGCAAGTAAAACAAAAACCAAAGCCAAAACATAAAATAAATAACAGGGTGAGAATTTGGTAAAAATCAGGCTGCTCTGAGGGCTTTTCTTTAACTGGATTTGCTTTTGAACACACTGTCGGTTGGGTTTAGGGAAGACGGTGGGTGGGGCAGTCGGCGCTTATGAAAACACTATCCGGAAGGGAAGGGGTGGGAAGTCGACAGCGGCCTTTGGTTTACGCAAGAAGAGCAGGTGCGAATGCCAGTCGCGAGAGCAATTTAAGATCTGAAAGCGACCTCTGGTGGATTCGCGAAAACAAAAACTGCAAAAAAACGTACCTCCTGGGACGTATTTGGCGCTCTCCAGAAACGTATATAGGGGAACGTTTTCAGAATGAGCCTGAATTGTATTTTCTTATTAAACTATTCTACTTTTTATTTATAGTCATTCACACACTTGTTTGTAGAGCAAATCGTTTAACCGTTTTCTGCCGTTTATTATTCCTAGTCATTTTTCCCTTAGGCGACTAAATGAGGTCAATGATTAGTAAGAATGAGGTCAATAGGACAGCACAATTCACATTTCGGTATGGGTCAGCCTGATCAAGCTTGCATTTCCACTACCGATATACTAGTTTAGCCAATAAACTGACAAAATGTAAAATAGTTACGTTTCCTCGTTAGATCAGGTTGAAAAAACAGTCCCGTGCAGACTTCTACTGTGTTATTATTGCGTTATTACAGTGTCGAGTTTCGCCAGTATATCTAAAAATGGCACGTAACGTCGTTCCCCTTATCGTTCCCCTTATTGCACTCAAAAAATTACTTTTGCTGTTTGGTCAAACTACTTATTTAAAATAAGTTGAAATGACGCAATTCTCAAGTTTCTTTGGGGACAACTTAATTGTTTTGTGTTTAATCCACTTAAATTTGTTAACGTAATTGTTAACGTAATTGATTTATGTTTGGTCAACATGAAGGAATTGTGTGAAACCAGCACTTATGCACTTACACACCCAATATAGTATAGGTATGCAGTGTCGTCCCAAATGAAACACTAATGTTTTTTTACTAAGCGGAAATTCAAACCGTTTCTTGATGACGTTTGCCGGTTGCTGAATTAGTGAAATAAATGACCAAAGTACCCAATAATACCTAGTTTTAAAACTGCATTCACCATCGGGAGGCGCTATAATCCCTCTTGTAGGAGAATACTGCTTTCACAATGCAAAATAAATAGAGTCATTCAACATGTGCGATCGATAGCTCCGCCCCTTCCGCTACGTGAGAAAAGCTGCGGTCATTGAGTGCGTGAAGTTTCCAACAACACACATTTATTTTTAACAGTTAAATAAGTGCATCATCCGGGTAATTAAAGTGCAGTTAAGTTCAGTATGAACGCACTACTTACACTAATAATACTACAAAATGGCATAGAATAGTGCATAAGTATGCAATTTGGGACGCACCTAGAGTTATCCAAGCTTTCAATAAATGCATCATTTTTTCCATAGTGCTCTATCTTTGTTTTAGAAGAATCCCCCCTTCCACCCCATCTCCTCCTTTTCCTCCCTTTTCTAAGGGGGAGCTCTTGAGACCTAGCTGATCTCGGATCCCCTTATATGCTTATTTACCAAGTGGAAGCCTTGGGCTCAAGTATCTCCAAGCTCAGGGTTCTCTCCCGAGACAGCATGCCAAGCCTGCTATTAACCCTAATATCTACAGTAAGTGGGAACGCTTGAAATGTAAAATAGTTAATTTAGGAGGATTGAACATAAAACAATTAAGTTGTCCCCCCAAAAAACTCAAGAATTGCATTGATTCAGCTCATTTTAAATTAATAGTTTGAACTACAGGCATCAAAAATACACACTTTTTTGTTGTGTGTGCTATTGTTGTGTCATGTTTTGGCTGTATATTTAAAAATGCCACTTATTGTGTTGTCGTTCCTCTAATTGCACACATAAACGACGATTCTCTGTAAACCAATCAGCATTCAACCAACCCAGGCTCATTCTGAGAACGTAGTCCCGGGGACGTTTCTGGAGACCGCGAAATATGTAGCCGGGGGTACGTACGGCTGCATTTCAGTTTTTTAAGCGAACGCTGCGGGGCGGTGTGACGTCGGTCCCTTTGGCGTTTGCCGGCCGGCCGGCCGCTCGCCTCCGTGTGGAGGGCTTTCCCGCTGCAACTAGTTTATCCGGTTAGCTCTTCGTGTACTCTGGCGGACTCGAGGCACAGAGAGGGGCTGACCACGACGACCGGGTTCGAGTCCGGGGAAGAGCAGTTCCGGAAATCAGGTAAGAAAACAAAAACAAAATCCAAAAAATGAAGCGAACAAGTTCGTCACAGGGTGAGAATGTGGTCAAAATCTGAAAACGTGGTAAAAATCGGACGAGGGCTTTTCTTTTTTTGGACGGCTTTTGTGAATCGTCGTTGGTTGGGTTTAGGGACGGAAGAGGGTGGGTCAGCCGATTGGCCGGTCGCACGGTCAATCATTCCGTCATCCAGGCAGACAGGCAGAAGGTCGTTCGACAGCGGCCTCTAGCGGGTTTACGCGAGAACTGCGCGGGAAAAAGCGCGCACAGTGGCCTCTCGCAGACTCGCGAAAACAAAAACTGCAAAAATACGTACCTCCCGGGACGTATTTCGCGGTCTCCAGAAACGTCCCCGGGACTACGTTCTCAGATTGAGCCTGGGTTGCATTCAACACTGAGTCTAGCGCCACCCTTTAGGTATCATACTATTGTGCTAGTTGGTACGATACCATCTCTATTTTGATACCAGTTCTGGAAATATATAAATAAGTGCATACTTTACCATACCGAGCCTTACTGCACATGTCGTTCAGTGAAAACAAGCCATTAGAAGACTGTTTTCTTGCATTCATGTTTGTCTTTGCTAACAGTTTGTGCTATGCATCTCTAATTAACATGGTGGCTCTATTAAATAAACTTGGTTCCTCATAGTGAATAAATTTGGATTTGTGTTGTGGAGGTTGTCCATTTAGTAGTCTTGTCAGAATATTATATTTTTATAAGAAAGTGGTGTGAAATGGCAGATGCTGCTGCAGCAGTGCTGGTTCTAATTTTTTTTTTTTTGCTATATAGTTAATCGAGTGTTTTGGGTGTTGTTTGGAGGTTACCTACAAGTCAAAAGTCTATGTAACTATATTTACAATCACATTTTAGGTTGTTGCATAAAAACTGCTGGATGGAAAGGCCAAGATATTGTATGTGAAGAATGCAACACAGGCTCATTCTGAAAACGTAGCCCCATATACATTTCTGGAAATCGCGAATTATGTAGCAAGAAGTACGTATGGCTGCATTTCATCTTTAAAACTAACACTACGGGGCTTAGTAAGTACTTAGAAAGTAGGAAAACGGTACTTTCCTTTTTGCGCTTAACAGCTGATTGGTTACCTCCGTATGGACGGCTTTCCCACTTTTATCAGTTTGTCCAGTAGCTCGCCATGTACGTCAGCAAACGCAGAGAGAAGTTGACCACAACGACAGGGTTCGAGTCTTGCAAGGAAACGGTTCCAGAAAGCAGGTAAGACAAAAACAAAAGTAAAAAAATACAAGAAACAAGTAAATAACAGAGTGAGAATGTGGTAAAATCTGAAAA